>NC_143566.1:112595677-112771355 GCF_054136105.1 Typopeltis vanoorti | reverse complement strand
CTAACAAGAAGTCGCATCTAAGTAACACGCAGATGCAGCATAGGAAGCGGGGAATAATGTGTAGTGAAAAAAAGATGGAGTGAGTGTGACAAATCTGAAGAGTGAAATGAGATTTTTAACATGAATCCGGTCTATTTGGCTGAGTGGTTAGCGTATCCACTCTCTATCCATAAGGCTGCGGGTTCGAATCCCACCATGGGCATGGATGTTTGCGATTGTCTGTGAAAATACTAGTGGTGGTGGTCAGCAGTAGATGATGAATGTAGTTGCATTTGGTGGATTGGTGGAGATGGAGAGTTGTAGAGCAGGTGCCCTCCCTCGATGAGTCTTTGGACTCCCTGGAGGTGTTACGTAATAATAATCCCTCCCAAGAAAAGCTGTAAACTTAGTGAACATGTTTTTAGTACCACGGGTGGACTATTATCATCATCATCAAATTCTTGATAAGTATCCTCAGGGGGTGTACAGGATAATTATGATAGTACTACATGAAAAAGTTACACTGTTACTAACTTTCAATCCATAATGTTCCTCCAAATGAATAGGTTATCTGTCAAGACTCCAATATTATCAGATCTTATATTTCTGTCTTTTAAGGAGATTTTTACTGTATCAATCCATCTACATCTTGGTCTTCCTGTGGGTCTTTTCCCTGCCAACCTTGCAGAGAACACTTGTTTTGCTAATCTTTCCTCCCCCCGTTCTGTTTAAGTGACCATACCACCTGAGATTAGGCCTACTGACACATTCCTAAATGCTAAAAATGGGAAATTCTTTCATAATATCATCCTTTTTAATGTTATACTTTTTAATGTTATACTAATGTTATATTGTGGTCTGTAGTCTTTGGTCAAGTGTTTTACTTCTGACCCAGCTCTCATATCCATATGTTAAAATTGGTTTGAACACTGTATTATATACAGCTAATTTAATGTTTTGACTAATTTCTCTTACTGCATATAAATTTATTCAGTTGAGTTCCCACCACACCGGTTTTGTTGATTCAGTTGTCTATTTCCATATTTAATTTACTATCTTCACTAAAAATTGTTTCTACATAGCTGAAATGTGTTACTTCTTCTATAGGTTTTTCATTCACGATGCAGTTGATATTTTCAATCTTTCTGCCTATTTTCATTGTCTTTGTCTTGTTACTGCTGAGTTTCACACCAAATGTATTATAGCAGATAGTTATTCAATTAATCAGGGAATCTGGCAGACTTTGTAGATTTATTCAGAAGTATAACATCATCTGCATAAAGTAAACAGCTAAGATTAACATCTCCAATTTTCATATGAAGTTTAATACTGCTTTCCTTCATAAAGTGATCCAAAATAGTGGAAATAATATGCACCCTTTTCGGACACCTGATTTTACCTCAAACCATCTTGGGTCGACTAAGGGTTAGACAAATACAGGAACAATGCCCTAAAGACAAACATGGTACTTATTCAAGCCACTTCAGTCTCAAAAATAATGAAGATGGTGACATACTAGGCAAAAAAAAGAACTGCAATATAAAATGCTGGCCTGGTTGGCTGAGTGGTTAGCGTATCTGCTCTGCAGCCAAAAGGTGGGCGAGCAGATATGCTAACCGGATAAGAAGAAATGCATCAGCAGATTAGTACGAGTGCAATTCGAGTAATAATTATGGGGAGAGGGGCTTAAACTTCGGAGACATAAATTGGAAGGAGGACAAATAACATGGTAGGATGGAAATGGAATTTATACACTTACTGAGAGGTAATTCCTTGAAGCCAAATGTGGCAGAGACTCAGGGTATGAGAGTGCTGGATCTGATTATAGCATCAGAATACCTGTCTATATCTAAGGAGACTACATTGTCTCCAACTGGGGAAAGTGATCATGTGGTCTTGGCTTGGTAGGCAGCAAAATATGTGGAAGTTCCAGTTAAGAAGGGGTATATTATTATTATTAAGAGAGACCTCCAGGGAGTCAGACACTCATCGAGGGAGGCTACATACTACACACACCAGCTATCATACTTATTCTTGAATTCATTCACACTGCTTCCACTCACAAGATCCAAAGGCAATCCATTCCGATCACGTACCACACTCTGAGAGAAAAATGTAGCCCTCACACCCTTCATTCTCAGTTTCCAAAGATGCCCTCTCGTCCTTTCCCCACCCTCCATAAATCGAAAAATTCCATCAACTGAAATCCTGTATGAACCTTTCAGAAGTTTGTAAGTCTTAATCATATCACCACAATTTCTCCTGTTTGCTAGTGTCTGCAGTCTATAAATTCTCAATCTGTCTTCATAATCAGTATATGTGGAACTACAAGGCAGGTAATTATGATACACTCAGGAGGTATCTTGAAACAGTACCATGGCATAACACTGAGCCCAGTGGAGTCTGGAGGGGATAATAACAAGTACAGAAGCAGTGACATTTTTATGCTTTATAACTAATGCCAGGAGTATCCGGAATAAAGGAGATGAATTGGTGGTGCTGATAGCATCAGTCTGGCCAAAGATTATTGGGATCTCCGAGACATGGTTGAGGGAAGATGATATAATTACAGTAATAGAAGTAGCAGGGTACAGCATTTTTTGGCAGGATAGGAAGGGAAAACGCGGTGGTGGAGTACTTCTTAGGATAAGTAATGACTTATGTCCTCTAAGAGTGGAGGCTTTGGAAGGTAGTGACTCTAATGGTTTTGAAAGCGTACGGTGTGAGGTAGAGGTGGGCAAGACAGGATATTTAGTGGGGTGTTGCTACAAGCCACGGAGCACAGAGGGTGGAGAGCAGGAGATGTTTAGGCAGTTGAGTTTGGCAAGTGCAAGAAGAATGATTGTTGTGAGAGATTTTAACTACAGAGTATAAGTTGGGAAGAGGAAGATGCATGTAGTAATAAGGGAATGGAATTTCTAAATTCTCGAGGGACAAACGTTCTAGGCAACATGTAATAGAGGGAACAAGAGGTTTAAGAGTTTTGGATTAGGTCACAGCATCAAAAGAGCTGATAATAACTGTGATGACATCTCTCCCGCCAGTTGGAGAGAGTGACCATGTGGTTTTGACTTGGAAGATGAATAGGCATTCAGGAGTATCAAAGAAAATGTAACATATGTGGAATTATAAGGCAGGTGATTATAATAGTCTCAGACATCAACTTGGGGAAGGTTCATGGAGGGAGGAATTGGAAGGCCGGGATATCATTAGTGCTTGGGAAATTGTGAAGGAATATTTCTTAGCAGAAATAGTAAGATGTATTCCACAAGTGAAGAAGTGGACACAATTTGGTGTAAAGTGGATGGCAAACAATACCAAATAGGAACTGCAGGTGAAAGAGATGTTATGGAAGAGATATAACAAGAGGGGTGGAGAGCAGGTGCATGAAGAACATAAGACTCAGGCCAGGAGAGCGACTACTATGGCAAGGAAGGCAAAACTGGAATACGAGAAAAGATTGGCACTAAGATCCAAAGAAAATCCTAGGAAATTTTTTAGCTATGTGACCAGTAGGAGGAGAAATGATCGTGGAAGCATGATATTGTGGGATAAAAATGGGAATAGAGTGATTGATGTAAAGGACTTAATGGAATTTTTCAATTAACATTGTTTGGGGTATGTTTGGGGTGTTTCATCCTGAAGTAGGTTTTAATACTTAGAGGGATAGGGTAGGTTCGAGATTTAGAAGTGCAAGAAGAGTGCGTTTCAAATACTGAGTACTGTGGATGTCAGTAAAGCTGTGGGACTGGACCATATTTCACTACGGATTTTGAGAGAATGTGCTAAAGAACTGACAGCTCGATTGACCTGGCTTTTCAATGAAAGTCTGGCTAAGGGAAAGGTATCCAAGGAATGGAAGGAAGGTAAGATAGTGCCATTGCATAAGGGTGGCAGCAGATGGATGTGTCTAATTATAGATCAGTTTGTGTTTCATCAGTAGTTATTAAGATCTTGGAGAAATTAGTGAGGGACCATACACAGCGTTGGGCAAATGAGGGTAATGTTATCTGCGAGACATGGATTTGTTAAGGGGTGCGCTTGATTTAGTAATATGATTGCCTTTTATAATAAAGTGGCAAGAGCAGTTGATGAGGAAAAGTCATATAGTGCCATTTTTTGGGTTTTGGAAAGGCATTTGACAGGGTGCCACACGATAAGCTGATATTTAATTTGCAGCACTTGGGTTGTTTAGATGTCGGGTTAGTCAATTGGATTCAGGATTGGCTGTCTGATATGTATCAGAGAGTTGTATATGGTGAGGCAATATCAAGGCGGCAGAATGTTACAAGAGAGTTCCACAGGGCTCATTACCGGGACCTCTATTGTTTAACCTTTACATCAATGACATCGTCAGTGGATTGCTGGGGGATATTCAGTTGTTTGCAGATGTGGCAGCCTTGGAAGAGGATTTGAATAAACTAGACAGATGGGCAAATGAACAGGGGGGGGGTTGGTTTAATGCAGCAAAATGTAAAGTCTTGAAGTCTGGGATACATCAATGGGAGACTGTATATTCGATTGGAGGAGCTGTACTGGAGGAAGTGGGGGAGACGAGATCTGGGGGTGAGAATTGATAGAAACCTGAAATTCAGGGAACATATTGCAAAGGTGGTGAAGGTAACCCAGAGGATTGCTGCAATACTGAGAAGGATGCTGACCCACAGAGATAAGAGTTACATTCCATTGTATAAGACCCTGATCAGACCACACTTAGACTACTGTTTTCAAATTTGGTCCCCCCAGGATTTGAAGGGGATAAATTAACTGTGGGAAGGGTATAGATGTGGATAACAAAGATGGTTTCAGGACTGTACAATGTTAGTTTTGAGGATCGGCTAAGGGAATGTGGACTGCAGAGTTTGGTAGATATAAGGAGAGGCAGTGATGCACCTGGGAGGGCAAGGGGTCATGCCCCCAAAAAAAGAAAAATACACCAGAAAATTTTCCAAAAATCTTTTCCTAATAAAAATTAATTTTAATTTTAATGTCCAATCAATAAGCCTGCTTATTGAAAAATGCAATGAATATAACCTTCCTCTTCATATGTTGTTGGAAAGTTTTTCACTTGGTTATACTATAAATTAAAGCTACCAAGAAATTATATATTTGGTGTTATACCCTGATAAGTTAAGAATGTTAAATTTCCAAGGGTGTAACAGGATATATGCAAACAATTGCATATATCCTGTTACACCCTTTCTAATGTTATTAATGTATAGATTGAACAACAACGGTTCAATGACTGAACCCTGAGATACACCATTGGTCATCTTAAATCTGGCAGATTCACACCCACTGTATATCACTTTTTGATATTTGTCTGTCAACCATTCATTGATCCAAATCAAGAGTTTTTTTCCAATCCCGTATTCTTCAGTTTATGCAACACCGTTTTGTGTGGTATCCTATGAAATGCCTTAGCAAAATCCAACATTATCATACTGTATCCATTCTCTTCATCCAGCTTGGCAGTAACATTGTTGTAAAATATGAGCATACTGCTAAAACATGACCTTAATTTAGTAAGCTCATGCTCTTCCCTTCAGAGTACAGCTTGTTTTTATACACATTTCTGTATGAGATCTTACCTCTAAAATCTTCACTACCACACCAGATATACTGAGAGGTCAGTAATTAGACACATCGGTTTTTGTACCACCCTTGTACAACAGAACTATCATACATTCCTGTGGTATCATTCCTGAGCTGAAACTCAAGTTATACAAACATGTGAAAGGTCTAGCCAATTCAGCATGTTACATACACTGGTTGATATATCTTAGCAAAGTGAGCACTCATTAGCTTCTGACACTAGAGTACTATCTGCATTCAGTAAAGTTATACATGTGAAAGGTCTAGCCAATTCAGCTGAAAATTCCTTTAGCAAGCATGCTGATATTCCATATGTCCCTATTGACAAATTCTTATCCAGGTTATGCAACAGCTCTCTAACATCTAACTCTTCATCCAATGTAGCAGTAACATTGTACACCATGTTACATACACCTGGTTGATATATCTTAGCAAAGTGAGCACTCATTAGCTTCTGACACTAGAGTACTATCTGCATTCAGTAAAGTTATTCTTCCACATTCATTCTTTCTTTTGCTTGTGGCATAATGATAAAATTCTTTTTTTTGATTGCCTTTAGCCTGCATCGCCAATTTCCTTTTTCATACTCCGATTTAGGCTTTCCACACAATACTCGATACTTTTCTGGCCTATGCTATATATTTCATAACTCCTCTCACTCTTATTCTTACGGTATTCTTTCCACATCATCTCCTTCTTGTGGATTTCATGGTTGATATGGTTGCACATCCATTTCAGCCACAATCTACTTATTCTTTGAGCACTATGGATGCATTCATATACTGCCTCATTTAAGCAGTATACTTTTTCACAGATTCCCATGCATTGCTGACATATTTCCCATTCATTAACTGATACCATGGAACTAAAAATCGTATTCTCCTAAGTTGATCAGAATTTTCAGCTTTGTAGTTCATTATGTAACCTGTCCTAATTGGCACATCAATATAATAGGCTACTGACAAGGATGATCTCTGTCACATATTAGTAGTAAAGTAGTCATATTTTAACAGAGACCCCTTCTGACACAATGAACAAATCTAACACTCTTTGACCTCTACTTCCTTCTTTCATATGCTGAATGCGAAAGTTGTCTCGCAACAACTCAATAAATTCTGCTTCATTCTTGTCATGAGATTTCTATTCTACCCAATCAATGTTTGGATAAATAAATTCACCCATAATGATCACTCGTTTAGTATCCATAAGGATAAATTGGAGATGAATTTTTTTCGTCCTTTGCAACTGAAACGCCATGTCTGTAGCAACACCCCACCATATATTTCATTCTGGTAGCCACCACTTCACACTAGATAGCCTCAAACTCTGTGCTATATAGACATTGTTACCAACATTGTCCTCTAGCGTTTCTACCGTAATTTGACTGATGTCATCTGATATTATTAGTAGTACCTCCCCTCCTCTCCTATCTCTTCTGTCATTCCTAAAAATAGTATATCCATTACACTCAATCCCAGTTACCATATCAGATTCTGATAGCCAGATTTCACTAATGCCGACAATCTTAGACCACATTGTATACAATAAATCAATGAACTCAAACCCTTTGTTTCTGATGTTTAATTCAGTTAAACAACGTATTTACATATTATTATTATTATTACACAACACCCCATGGAGTCCGTGTGGTTAGCCTAGTGGCTATGCGCTTCGCAACCATATGCCTGAGGAAGGAGTGTTCTAGGTTCGATTCCCGTCGGTGACGTGAGGAGCTGAAGGATCTTCCTCAGCCATAGCCAAGTTAGCCAGTCTTGGGCGTGGACAGCAGGGTTTTTTCCCAGTTTATTCTGGGGTTTTTCATCCCGCAAAGCAGGCAAACTGGCCTTGAGAACCCAACACTACAGGCCATAGGATACACTGGGGCATAAGGCTGGCCACCTTATCCTGTAAACGGAGTGAGGTCCGATGATCAATGGACCTCAACACCGCAAGGTAAAAGAGGGTATAAGGAAGAAGAAGATGATGAACACCCCATGGAGTCAAAGACTCATCTAGGAGGTCCTTTTGTCATACACACAGCTCATCATGCCAGCCTTACACATACACACTCAATTTCTCTGAAGACACCACACTCTCAGGCAAGGCATTCCAATCAGTCACAACTCTGCATACAAAAAACCTGCTTCTCACTCCCCTGCTCACACCCTATTTATACAACTTCCAGGGATGACCTCTGGTTCTCCCCCCTTTTGCTGTAAAACCCCTCCAACATTGATCCTATAACAACCCCTTACTAACTTGTAGATCTCTATCATATCTCCCCTCTTCCTCCTATCCATTAGATTCTGTAAATTGCATCTTCTCAAACCTTTCCTCATATTCGACATTCCAGAGATCAGAAACTACGTTAGTCAGTCACCTCTGGACCCTTTCCAACATCTCTTCGTCCTTTTGAAAACCAGGTGACGAAATCTGTGAACTGTAGTCCATGTGTGGCCTAATCAAAGACTTATACAATGGAACAAGAATCTCTCTACTTCTACAAGTCAGTGTCCTCCACATCAATCCCAGAAGTTTTTGTGTTGTCCTCACAATTTTGGTAACGTGTTCCATAAATTTCAGATCCTTATCCACTATCACTCCAAGATCTCTTATTCCTCCACCTCTGACAATATATCCCCACCAAGCATAAATTCTACATCCTATCTTTGTTTCTCAAATTTTAAAACCTTACATTTCGCAACACTGAACGCTCATCCCCATTCCCATTCACTCAATTTATTCAAGCCTTCTTGAAAGGCCACAACATCTTCTCTACTCTTCATATTTTGTCCCAACTTTGCATCATCTGCAAACAACTGAATATCTCCATCCAAATCGTCACCAATTTCATTAATATACAAGTTAAACAGTAACGGCTCTAAAACAGACCCATGAGGTACACCACTAGTAACTTTCCTTTTCCTGGATATCCCTCCCCCCATACATAACTTGTTGATACCTATCAGATAGCCTGTGTACAATCCAATGCACCAATCTAATATCCAACCCCATCTGCTCTAGTTTGACTATCAACTTATCATGCAGTAATCTATGAAAATCCTTTTTGAAATATAAGTATACTACTGTGTATCCTTCTCCTCTGTCCAAGGAAGCCGTCACCTTATTGTAATAATTAAGCTGATTACTAAAACATGACCTCCCTTTCAGCAAATCCATGCTGTCCATCAAAGATAATATCATTGTTGTCAACCCAATTCTGGATCCTAGTTCTCACCAGCTTCTCCAACAACTTAACCACAACACCTGACACATAGATGGGCCTATAGTTTGATGCTTGAGCTCTATCAACTCCCTTATGAAGAATTGGCACAATCTTGCCCTTCTTCCACTCCTTTGGAAGTTGACCAAGTGCAAGACTCATTAAAAAAACATGTCAAGGCAGATGTCAACTCCCTGGCACATTCCTTCAAAATACGTGGTGATATATTATCAAGTCCCACAGCCGTATTAACATCAAGTTTGTTCCACTCCCCGCACGCCTCTTGATCACTTACAGTCAGTCTCTCCCCAACATTATCAAGTGCTCTCAATCTCTCCATGAAGTCACATTCAGAAGAATGAAAGACCTTTATGAACTGCTCATTAAGTATCTCCACTATATCTTCACCAGTTGTCCTTTACCATTTTCTTCAATCGATGTCATCCTTCCATAATCATTCTTTTTTTTTTTGCTGGCTACAAATCGAAAGTTCCTTAGGATTCTTTTTAGCTTCTTTAGCTAACTGCTGCTCATACCTCACTTTTGCTACAATTACCAACCACATCACCTGTCTTGCCTGGTCTTTGTAATCCTCATGGAATTGGTTATTACCACTTCTCTTATGCTGCCTCCATAATGCCGTTTTTCTCTGTATAGCATGCTTAATTTCTTCATTCATCCATTTCACACCTACCTTGTTTAACCTTCTGACCCTTGGAATACACTTAGACATTGCTTCTACTAGACAGTTCTTGAATATCCTCCAAGCTGCATTGATCTCTTTTCCATGCTACACCTGCAAGCTGTCTCCTGAGCTCTTCATAATCACAAGACCTGTAGTTCCACATATACCCTTTTCTCACAGAGATCCTCACACTGCTGGCAAGCACCTAGGTAATCCACCATTGTCACTCTCTCCAACTAGAGGTGATTTGACACATCATTTATAATTACATCCTCTGATGAGATGATCAAATCCAAGACCCTCAATACCCATGTGCCTTCTGTTACATACTGTCTGAGGGAGTTGTCCCTGAAAATCTCGAGAAACTCATTTTCTTTACTTCCAGTTGCTATCTCATCATCACAGTCTATATTGCCATAATTAAAATCACCCATAATGATCACGCTTTTCTTATTTGCTTGGCTAATTTGATTATACATTTCATAGTCACTACCATCCACAATATAACAACATCCAACCAAGTATTTCATTGTATTCACCTCTATCTCACACTATACTGCCTCAAAACCACTGGCACTATTTCCTTCTTGCATCTCTTTGTGTGGACATAGCTCCTTCTCTATAATCAATGGCACTCCCTCTAACTTTTTACCCTTTCTATCCTCACGAAACACATCATACCCTTCCATCTCTATTCCTGTCAGGATGTCATCCTCATCCACCCAAGTCTCACTTATTCCTACAATTAATGAAACCATTTCATTTGCCTTGTTTCTTAGACTTCTAGCATTTGCATACAAACACAGCCGCTCATTCCAGGATCAAGAGCTAGTTCCACTGATACCACCCATTCGATGCGATTTCTCCATGCTCAACTCGAACCATTTTCCTTTCTCCTTATTCATCTTAGAACCCTCTTCAAATTGAACTGTTTTTGCTTGGTCACAGGTCATCCCCTTGCCCTCCTATCTACACACGCATAAAAAGAATTTATATAAAATGTGATTGTATAAATTAATTCTTTTTAAAAATTTAAAACTTTTATGCATCTCAGTCTGATAAGATCTGCCCAAGTTTATATGGCCCAGCCATATAAGAAAAAATTTCATTCCTCTCTCGTGTGAAGTGATGACACTCAACCAGACTATGACAACCAATGAGCTGTGTTGCATTTTTCGCACATAGGTGGTTCATCAGCCATCAATAAATAAGAATGTGTAAGATGACTATAACTATGTGGAGCCTAGCAAGAACAACTTCTCTCTTCTGTTTCTACATTGACTAGAGTGCAATGTTTAATTTCAGGCGGAATCTAGTGTAATTTGATTGTCAGTGCTTCCTGGCGTTTGGTAAGTAGCTTTGATCTTATAAACCGTCAGTAGTCTCTCTGTCAAAGAGTAGGCTGAAAATGTATGAGCTGAACTAGCAGCTGCTCCTGCAAGTCTCATTTCCTGTAATTCCTATATGGCTGGGAATTTAGCACAACCGAACATCAAACTTTAAGTTCTTCATTTTGTGCAACAGTTGTAAAACCACACAGACCGCTGGATGTGGATTATACACAAGAGAGAGATGGCATGTAAAGAACTAAATGAGTCCATGTAAATTACACACTTTTTGTAGCAGTTTTCTTTTATATGCTCGAGTGCAAGTATGCTGTATAATTACTGCAATCAAGGGGGATCTGGTTGGATATAGCAATATCAGGAAACACAGCAGCACAGCCAACTGAGGTATTAGATCTGGAACTATCAAAATAGATGAGGAAGAAATCAGAGTGGGCTGCACTGTGTGCATTAAATAATTGCATGCTGACAGGCAATGAAGTGTGAGACTTCCGTAGTTGACAAAGTGAGAGGCTGCAAGCTGGAGAGCAAACCTGCCATGTAGGAATGTTGTTATATTTCATGCAGGCAATTTTTTCAACATTATGTCAATAGTTTGCACAATCTCTTTAACACAAATAGCAGGACAATATGGGAAAAAAAACAAAGAGAACCCTGATGTTGAGAAAAGGGCCAGTACCCTGACTGGGAGGTCTGCTCTACCAAGAACAGGTGCCCCACAGGGAGGGGGGAAGTTATGTCCACTCAGAGGATAATACTCTTTTGCAGAATAAAGGTATAAGATGGTGGTGGAATTGTTTTCTAGAGCATACTGTGTGAAGTAAAGGTAAGTAGGAAGAAATTTCACCAGGATGTTGCTGTAGGCTTGGAACCGTAGAGGGGAGTAGCAGTTAAAAATTTAGGCAAATTAGTTTCATGAAGTACAAAGACGATAATCATCATGGGGGATTTAAATAAGCACATGTGATGGATGAAACAAACATGTCTAGAGCTTTTAACTTAGTAAAAGCACCTGCAAATGCAATTATTAAAGAGTTGTCAACTCTTAACCTAGTCTGAGAGAGAGTGACCACAACAGATTAACAGAAGCGGAAGTTTCAAAATAAACGGAACATATGTGGAATTATCGGAAAAAGGGATTAGGTTTGAATTAGGAGGCAGATTGAGCTTATCAATGCAACCAGAACTTGAATTGTAGGAGATCAATGATAGCTGCGAGATGAGTACAAAACATTTGAAAATGGCAAGGATAGTGGGCTCAAAATGCACCATAAACAGTTAATCGATAAAGCAGTTCATCAATGGCAAATGCTATCAAATTACAACTTGATTGTGACCTAAAATGCGATGGAACTCTAAGAATTAGTTGCATCATATAAACATCAGCATAGCTTAAGCATGACATCTCCTCATAGGCACAGCACATTTCAAATTTTTGGACAAGTGACTCCACACCAATGGAATTTTTTCTCTCATATTCTTCAATTCTAAGCAACACAATCTAATTAATCTTGGACCACCAAGACTAGTGGAAATATGATAATTAAAACTGTATATATGCAATCTTATATCTCTGTTTGAACTGATCTCAAACGAAATTATTTATTGGGAAAAGTTCTATACAACAAAGAAAAACGTTTATTCAAATACATTACTGCAACTATATGGCATTCTAAAAATATTAAAATAAACCCAGACACTTACAGAAGGATTATCATTAATTTTGCCCAACTCATGGCAAATTACTGAGCTCAGAGATGACACAGCACAAAATTTTGATGTCAATTCTTCTAATAGCTGATGTGGTTTCACATTCTCTCTCGTAACTGCTGACCTGCTGCACAAATCTGTTTTGTCAGAATGTTGTTCATTTTCACTACTAGCTGAAGGAAGGGCAGCACCTGCAGAAATTATTTTCTTTTGATAGCCACATAAATTGAGCACATCATAATCCTTTTGTATGCCAATTATATCATCAGGCCAATTCACATTTTTCATATGTTCTGCTGTTACTGAGTTAGCAAGGGGCTTTTTTCTTCTAATGATATTACAGTTGCTCTCAACATCTGAAAAATTACAAAAAAGAGCCTTATAATAATTTTTCTGCACTAGATATAATTTCTACATAACAGACTGGGTGGTTTGATTACTTCATTGGTGGTTTATTGGCATAGGGATAGCAAACGTCATACTGAACCAAACCATAGGCTACAGCAATACTCAAGGTAACTATAAGCAGTAATGAAGGGATAAATCAGTAAATAACATGTTATGTACATAAAGCAAATTTTAATAAATAAAGATAGACAATGTTATATCAACACATGCACAGAATTCAAAGTCAAATGTGTTCATATAAATTAATTATTTGTAAAAAGTTAAAAACATCATGCAATTTGTACGAGTCTGAAAAGATCAGTATGAGTATGTGGATTGGCCAAAAAGTTGAATTCCTTTTTTCCTGTGAAGTGCTGGATCTCCAGCATATTATGACAAATGGTGCCACTATTTGCATTTTTCGTAGATAGGTGGGTGATTAGCCTTCAGTAAATAACACTATGCAAGATGACCCTCACCTATACGGAGCCTAGCAAGAACAACTTTCTCTCTTCTGTTTCTACATTGACTACAATGCCAATGCTTAAGGTGCAATTTGTTTGTCAGTACTTCCTGCTGTGATGACTGCCATTTGGTAAGCAGGTTTCATCTTATAAACTGTCTTTAGTCCATATATATTACTGAAAAACAGTACATTGAAAATGTATTAGCTGATCTAGCAGATGCATTTGCAGTTTCATTTCCTGTAATTCAAGTATAGCTGGGAATCCAGCACAACTCAACATCAAAATTAAGGGTCTTCATTTTGCACAACAGCTGTAAAACCAATCAAAGCACTGGATGTCGACTATACACAGGAGAGAGGATGGCCTGCACTGAACTCAAGGAGTGCATAAATTACATGCTTTTGGTAGTAGTTTTCTTTTATATGCATAAGTGCAAGCTGAATGGCATGTAACTCTGCAGAATAATTACTGAAATTATTCAAGGCTGGGAATAATTGGATTCAGTAATATCAAATAACACAAAAAAAAAAAAAGGTATCAGAGTGGGCTGCATGTGTGCAGTAAACAATTGTTGGTAGACAGATTATTGAGCATGAGGCTTTCTAGTTCACAAAGTGAGAGGTTGAAGGATGGAGTGCAAACCTGCCATGGAGAAATGCTGTTATGCATGATGCAGGTAATTCTGTCAACATTCTGCTAATAGCTTCCATAATCTCTTTAACATGCATACCAAAAGGACATCAGCAGTCTAACAAGTGTGATATTGAGCTTCCCATCTTAGATAAAGGATACCAATAAATATAGGATGCTCTGGATGAGACTTTATTATTAGGGCATAGTGAAGAGACATCTTCTGTATGAGAACGAGAAAGGCATGCAGAACGAGAATTGTAAGTAGTTATATATGTGATAATTCCGAACAACAATGTACATCAAGTGTGTCTGTTTATGGGTACAGTGAGATAATGTAAATGGACATTCAATTCAGGTTACTCGAGGTTTGCTTTATTGTCAGTTTGTGTATGTATATATATATTATTATTATTACGTGACACCTCCAGGGAGTCCAAAGACTCATCGAGGGAGGGTACCTACTCTACAACTCTGTCTCCACCACTCAATTCACCAACTGCAATGAACCACAACTACGCCACCATCTACTACCAATCACCATCACCACTAGTATTTTCACAGACAATCACAAACATCTATGCCCACGGCGGGATTCGAACCCGCAGCCTTTTGGCTGGAGAATGGATATGCTAACCACTCGGCCAACCAGGCCAAGTGGTTAGCGTAGTGCCAGTCATATATATATCAGTAGCGTCACATGATCATTTTGGTTGGGTGTGCTGTCATGCTTTCCAGGAAGGGGGGGGGGGGGGGAGCTTGGTTGGAGACAAATAATTACATCAATAAATTTTCATAATTATTGATTTAATTAAATAATTACATCAATAAACATCTTTTAGCCTTTTTTATGCAATTATTTGTCGATGTAAACTATAAATACATTATTTTCATTTTGCATCGATTTTAATGATCTTTAATTCTTGGGGGGAAAAAAAGGCTATTCAGAATTAATAGGTTTTAGCACAATTTCATATATTAAAAAATTGACCTATTTCTTAAACACAAAATCAACAGAGGCACTGTTGAAGCCATGATGCCGAAGGAGGTCACTGCCGTTGCCACTGCATTGTTGCTAAATAAAAATCTTTTTACTTTACGCTCGCTTGTGTCTTGTTCGAAAGTATAGTCAAAAATGTTATTTATTCCATTATGGGTTCACGGACGTAAGTCGAGGGATGACTGTATATGTTAATATGAATAAAACTGTAAATATTCCTTTTTGATTTAATAAAATGGTTTGTGAACAATACATTGGACTGATTCTGGCAATGTACTAACCTGAAAATTTCGAACCTACATAAGATAAAGGCAAGTCACCACTCATTAAAGGTAAAGATTAACATAAGCGCGGAACGCTAACAATATCTGCTTTGTCTTTGGTTTTAAATCTTATAATCTTGCACTCATACATAGTCTAACTGGCGCAGTCATAAAACAAATAAACGTGTTAGACTATAGAGCATGAGAATATAGGATCCAGAAGAAATAATAAAATGGCAGCGGTCCATATTCAAGGCAGTCGACCATTCACGAAGTTTTAAGTAAAGAAAAATAAAGACAAAGCAGGGGTGAGAAATATGTAATAGGAATACAGAACATTATAACACATATCAGTGAGGCAGTTGAGTATAATAATAAAATTTAGGCATAAAATGCCTAAATTAGTACCACTAGTAAGAAACCAGAATGGGATTCAGATAAACCAGAATCAGATATAAAGTGTCAGAATAGCTGTGGGACTAAAGTGGCTTTTGCACTTTATGTACTCTAATACCAGGAGTGTTTGGAACAAGGGGGAGGAGTTTTTGGTACTGGTTAATTCATCCTGGTCAAAGTTTATTGGCATTAGTGAGACATGGCTGCCAGAAAATGATATAGTTGGTGGGATAGAATGTGAAGAGTATAGTGTGTTCAGGGAGGATAGAGAGAAAAGAATGGGGGGAGGAGTGTTACTGATTACAGCCGATGAGCTATAAACAAAGAAGGTTCAACTGCAGGCCAGCGAAAATAGCGAATTTGAGGCTATCTGGTGTGAGAAAGATGCCAGCAGAACAAAATATACAGTTGGATGCTTCTATAGACCAGCAGATGGAAAAGATGATGGGGATAGTATGCATTAGCAAATATGTTACATGAGTGCAGGGCAAGGAATTATTATGGGTGATTTCTACTATGGGAACACAGACTGGAAGGAGGAGAGGCCACATGGGAGGGAGAAAATAGAATTTATGCAGTAAGGAAGGAATAATTACCTGAGACAGCATATGATGGAACATACTAGGGGTTTGAAAGTGCTGGATCTAGTAACTGCATCCGAGAATTTGTCTATAACAAATTTGACCATGTTGCTATCAACTGGTGAGAGTGATCATATGGTCTTGACCTGGGAGGTGACTAAATGTGTGGAATTTTCAGTTAAGACAGGGTATATGTGGATATACTGCGCTGGTAAGTATGACAAGCTTAAGAGATTGCTTGGATCTGTGCTAATGCATGTAAAACTGCAAGGGCTGCATGTTGATAGTGCATGTGAAGTGGTAAAGGAGTGTTTGAGTGAAGTAATAGCAGATTGCATACCTACAGTCAGGAAAATAAATCAAGTGGGAGTTATATGGATGAATATCATCATTAAGCTGGATCAACAAAAAAAGAAAAATCTGTGGTGGGATTTCAAGAAGAAAAGTGACCAGCAGGCACAACGAGCAGCATAAATCACAGGCCAGAAGGGTAACCAGTGTAGTAAGAATGGCAAAAACAGAGTATGAAAGGATATTAGCAGTGCACACCAAAGATAACCCCAAACAGTTCTTCCAATATGATGCATGTTTATGGCAGAATGATTTTAATGAATGCCGATGATAAGGAGGTAACTGAATCAGTCAAAATAGTATAATTACTAAGTAAACACTTTGGAATATAATCAGGATGGTGATATTGTAAGAACCAGAGAGGCAAAGACTTATATGGGAACTGAGGTAAATGAAATGGATGTGCATAGCATATTACAGAACCTCGATGTGAATACAGCTATGGGATCAGATGATACACCAGCTCGAGTTTTACTTCAATGTACTAGGGAATTGTTGGTGCCTTTGACCACATTGGTTAATCTAAGTCTGGGCACTGGGTTAGTCCCCAGGGGATGGAAGGAGGGGTAAATAGTTCCATTGCATAAAGGAGGCTCCAAGACCGATGTAGAAAATTAGCGACCGATCAGCATATTAGGAGTTATTGTCAAAGTATTGGAGAAGTTGGTCAAGAGCAAAATACAGGAATGGATGGATGGAAATGGGATACTGTATGGGGCAGCATGGTTTAGTGAAGGGTAGGTCAGCCTCAGTAACTCGCTTTATAATATAATGTTTTATAATACAGTGACAGCAGAGTTGGATAAAGATAATGGGTTTACAGTGATATTGCTGGACTTTGCAAAAGCCTTTGACAGGATACTGCATGGAAATCTAATCAATAAACTGCAGGACATGGGGATGGATATAAAGTTGGTGAAGTGGACAAGAGGGTGGTTGATGGAGAGATATCAGAGAGTAGTTTACTCAGGAGTGGATTCCAGAAAAAGGCCTGTGACTGGTGGCATGCCAGAGGGGTTCTTGGGCTGCTACAATTTAATTTGTACACTAGCGATATAGGAAAGGATCCGAGAGGAATTGTTCAGTTGTTTGCCAACGATGCAAAACTGAGTAGAGCAATAATTAATACAGATGATGATAATTTAGGCAATATGATTTGGAGAGACTGGCAGTCTGGGCAAAGGAGAATGGATGCGAGTTTAATATGAAAAAGTGTAAGGTTAAGCATTTTGGGGTTAAAAGAATACCAGGTGAGCCTCTGTAGCTCAGTCAGTATAGACGAAGACCTTTGGTTGGAAAGACCTGGGTTCGATTCCCATCAGTGATGTGATGACTCTTTCGAATAAAGGTGAGTTAGCCAGTCACATACGGAGGTAGGGTTTTTTCAGCCAGAAACGCAGGTTTTTTTTGTCCCCCAGAGCAGACAAACTAGCCCATGAACACACACATCTACAGATATAGGACACACAGGGAGGCATAAGGCTACCCACCTTATCCTCGATACGGTAGAGGTAAAATGTAGAAAAATCCTCGACATCACAAGGTAAAAGAGGAGAGAAGGAATAAAAAGAAATAAGAAGTTTACCAGCTGTATACCACATCGATGGAACTGTACTCGAGGAAATTGATGAAGCCTAAGATTTGTGAGTGTTAGCGGATAGGGAGATAAAGTTTAGAGGGCACAGAGCAAAACTGCCTAAAGCAGTTCACTGGATTACTTGGTTACTGAAGAATACTTTGACAAGCAGGTTATTATTCCTCTTTAAGGAGCCTTGATAAGTAAGCCCCACCTTGACTACTGCATGCAGATCTGGTCATCTAGGTTTCTTGGCAATGAGGAAGAGGTGGAGAGGAACTAGAGGCGAGTGACCAAGATGGTAGCAGTTCTATGGAATGAACCTTATGAGAATAGGTTGAAGATTTGTGGGTTACAGAAATTGGTTGACAGGAGGAAAAGGGGTGATACAACTGAGACATACAAATGGCAGAAGGTTTTTACAAGATTAATACCAAGGAAAGTTCTCAGAACAGGTCTGGTTGTGGGAGAACTAGGGGCCATCCTTGGAAACTAAGCAAGAGTGTAGTTAGTAAGGGTGTTAGAACTAGATTTTTTTGCTTGGAAAGTGATGAACAGGTCTGGTTGTGGGAGAACTAGGGGCCATCCTTGGAAACTAAGCAAGAGTGTAGTTAGTAAGGGTGTTAGAACTAGATTTTTTTGCTTGGAAAGTGATGAACGAGTGGAATAGGTTGCCACAGTCTGTTGTGGATGCCACGACTGTGTTCAAAGCAAAGTATGAGAAATAATGTGCAAATCATGGATAGTGGTTGGCATGATGTTTAGCACCTCCCTCGATGAGTCTAAGGACTCTATGGAGTAGTCTGTAATAATAATAATTAACTTTGATAGCAAAAAAAAAAAAAAAAAAAAAAGTGTCACACTTAGTATTGGGCAAAACCCCGTTCTTGATGATACTGTTGAGATAGCGCACTTCCCACTCTGATTTGGAAGACTCGTTACAGTTTTAATAAACACAGAGGTGTTTTCTCAGAATCAAGTTAGAGAGCTCTTTTAATATGCCATATCTCTCCAGGGTGTGTCATAAGCTTTTTCCATGTCGAAGAACAGTGAAACCAGATGTCCTCGTTTCTTTCTCTTATACACGTTTCTAAACGGACCAAATGGTCCAAAGTTAAAGAATATCTACAAAAAACATACTGTGTTGAGAAGACTGTTGCTTTGTAAATACCAGAGAAGTATGGCATTAACTATTTTCTGTAATATCTTATGGAGACAGCAGGTCAGCGCAACAGATCGATAACTGTTTGCTTGTGTTCGATCCTTTGCTGATTTATAGATGGCAATGATGACGACTTATGCTAAGAATATGGACACTCTTCATCTGTTAAATATAATTAGGCTTTGATGCAATGGAACGATAGAGTATCAATGCTCTTTTTATGCCCTCGTTAAGAAATATCTGATTGTACAGTTCTAACCCATTTGTACAAAAGTTTAGCTACCGTTTCTCTTATTTCTCATATAATATTAAAAATTTAGGAGGATATTAATCTGTTGCTGAGATACTAGGAAAATGTTCTTCCAAAATGTTTGCAATGGCTTTGCATTAAGTAACAACACATCCATTATGGATACAAGTTAGAAAAATAGCGCCTCCTATATCTTTCATTTAACAGATTTTATCCCATACAATTTTTAACTTGTTGCAAGTTTTTTCCACTTGGTATCTGACTACCAGAGTAATTTAATAAGTTTATACACCTTTTCACTACTTGTATATAGGTAAAATATGACTTCTGCATTATTTCAACCTTGGTATCTCTTCTAGGTCTGGCTGCACTGATGATATTTAATGTTTGCTTGTGCATTTGCTTGCTTCCTGGGGAGGGGGGGGGGGGGGAGTAGAGTGGTTCTACTCAGTGGTGGGCTTTACCTGCCACTGAGTGGAGCCACCACTGAGCTTCCTGTCCTGGAGTGATGAGTTTAGTAGTGATCCTTCATGGTCGCTCAGAGTTCTTGGAGAGGTATTCTGGCACTTTATCATACCTCAATAAAGATCGAAACCGGTCTGGGTAGTGGCACTTTCCATAATGCTTAGCATTATACACACCCGAGAGGATATGTACATTGCATTATGGAATACTAAGGAAATTAATGTGAAGTCATTAGCCTCTGTATACAACTAGTCCAGTCGAGAAGATACCTTCATGTGCAAACTTTGTTCACTTACACTTCTATAAATGATTCAACCAAGAATATAATTGCTTGGCATCTTTAATTTTTTTTAACTTATAGGCTGAGGCAGTTGCAAGATCAGGTTATCAAGAATGATTAACTCAGAACTCAGTGCAAAATAATGGAATATGCTGTAATAAGAAATCAAACAGATAGATGAATCACTACTGCTACCAGAGCAGTATTAAGCTGTATCTCTTGGACAGGAGTATGACTGGCCACTAGGCTTGCTACTCCACCATGAGCAGGCCCATCTCAAATTCTGTACTTAGGGATAACTGTGAAATTGCTTAATGTGGGGACCTCACTGGGGTTTTAAATATGTTTCCTGCAGACAGAAACAGAAAGACCTGTGTGTCTGCTGCAGAATCTTGATATCATTGGTACTTTGATGAAACCCACAACAATACCACTGAAAAAATTTCCTATTGCTTTGGGTTTGTAGACTCGTATGTTTTCCAAGAGATGGAGGCCTTACCTTTATTAGGTTCATATTTATAAGTTGATTTTGGGAAGAATGGACGACCTGTGTCCATCTCTACCTCTAGAAAATAATCAAATGCATCACCAGCCATGTCAGTATCATCCGGTAAATTTAATTTACTTACCTGTGAGACCATAGCACATATTTTTTCTGTGGAGTTGTCCGGTGGCTTATCTTTCAGTAATATCCTATGCATTATTTTGTTCACAAGTGGGTTCTCATCAAATGGGACCATCTTTAGAGTTGCTTCAGGATTGAGATTGTAGCTCTGTGCTTCACAGAGAAGCAGTTATGATCATAAAGCTCAGATATGGCGAAATTATTCGATGGTAAAGTATAGATACGAGATTGAGTTGCTGCTGGCATTTACTGGACTGCCACTTTCTCAGCAAAATAGAATTTCATGATAGGTGTGGTAGTGGTTAGCTTCCTTTTGCATCCTGATATGACATATTTTGTTCTGTTTTAATGTTTTGTATTTCATCCTTCCAACACTGAAATGCACAGGAGTAGGCTGGATGTTCTTCCTGACAGTGGACAAATTAGGTTTCTTGGTAAAGCAAGATTTATTATCATGTTCTTTGCTGCCATATCAGGCACAGGTAGTAAACGACTAGTAGTTTAGGCATGCCCATATTTCTGATATTTAAAGCATTTCAGGGGATTAGGGATGTCGAGATGTTGGATGTTAAAGCGTATAAAAAGTGAGGATGAGAATGCAAGATTGCAGAAACAGCAATTAGCCTAATTGAGAACAGAAAAAAAAGCAACAGGTCCGAAACCAAAAAGAAAATTGAAAGAATAATTGAGAAAATGAACGTAAGCAAATAATTATTTATGCCGATTCTATGATAAGGGGAGTTCTTTATGAAAGCCCTAAAAAATCAATACTATTAGTAATGCTGTCAGAATGTAGAAATGGAATATGAAAGAATTAATTGTTTTGGCTAGAACCAATGATCTGAGAGGTGAGAAATATTCTATGAGGGACGATGTCAAAGAGTTGGAAGAAGCAAAAGAGAAGACCGACAGGGTGAAGTTTGTGGGTCTGCTGCCACGCTATGATAGAGGCAAACTGAGAAGGGGAGTGATAATAGCTAATGAATAAAAATGCATGATGTGTAGGAGGAATGATGTAGAGTTTGTGGGCTTTGGGGGCCTAATCGGATGCTACAGTTTCTATATACTGATGCTAGAAGCATCAGGAATAAGAGAGAGGGGATTTTGGCATTGGTTAGTGCAACCTCGCAGAAAGTTATAGGCACAAGTGAGATTTGGATAACAGCAGATAACAGAGTTACTGGGATAGAATGTGAGGGATTTAGTATTTTCAGGGAGGACAGAGTGGAGAGGACAGGGAGTGGGGTACCGCTGATGATAGGTGAATTGCAGCCAACAAGATTAGGAGTCAGACGGGCAGATGGCAGTCCTCGAGTCAATCTGGTGTGAGACCGAAGCCAATAGGACAGAATATAAAATTGGTTGCTGCCATAGGCCAGGGATGATGTGGAAGACATGCATCAGCAGATTAGTACAAGGAGTGCAATTCAAGTAATTATTATGGGAATTTCAACTTCGGAGACATAGACTGGAAGGAAATGGAATTTATACACTAACTGAGAGATAATTCCTTGACAGAATGTGGAGAGGACTCGTGGTACGGGAGTGTGGAATCTAATTATAGGATCAGAAGACCTGTTACAATAACTAAGGTGACTGCATTAAATCCAATTGGGAAAAGTGATCATGTGGTCTTGACTAGGGAGGTAGCAAAATGTGTAGAAATTCCAGTTAAGAAGGGATATATGTGGAACTACAAGGCAGGTGATTATAATACACTCAGGAGGCAGCTTGAAGCAGTACCATGGGTTCTGCCAGGAAATGATGTTCACAGTGCATGGGGGATAGTCAAGGGGTATTTGGAGGAAGCAATATCAGACTGTATACCCAAGGTCTGGAAGTAAATCAGATAGCAGTTAGATGGATGAGTAGTATCATTAAGCATCAGCTGCAAAAAAGAAAATGTTGTGGAGGGTATATAAGGAAAAAGATGGAACAGCTAATTCATTAACAGTACAAAGATCAGGCAAAAGGAAAGATGACCAGCATGGTAAGGAAGGTAAAATCAGATTATGAGAAGAAATTAGCCACGCAGGTGAAAGGAAATACCAAAGAGATTTTTTGTTTGTGGTAAGTAGGAGGAAGAATGACTATAGACGGATAATTTTAATCAGCGCAGATGGTAGAGAGGTAACATAAGGAAACGAAATTGTTGAGCTACCGAGTGATCATTTTGCAAGGGTATATCATCCAAGTGAAGATATCATTATGACAGAGGTTGATGAAATGGAGGTGTTACACCTGATATCTTGAGAATATAGTATTCTCAGTTATCATGGTGTAACATGAAAAATAAATAACATAAATAAAAACCCCTGCATAAAAAGGATAATTTAATTAATAAAATATTCTTGCATCCAGTATAAATTGAGTAAAATGTAAAGGTCTATTGTTTAGTTAAGATAACAAAAGAAAGGAATGTATTTAGATGTATTATGACTAAACAAGGAATCTGTATTAAATAAGTAGCTAACTAAGAATTAATATAGTAATGTGATTAAGAATGAAAGAGTTAAGTGCATAAGTATAAAAGAATGAGTCATGAAATGCGCTATGTAAGATTAAGCATTAAGTAGAATTCTGAGAAAAGGTTTAAAAAGGGGTTGAGATAGAGGCTAACAAGAGAAATAACGGAATATCGCTTAGGGCCTATACCCGGATAGAAACTTCGTTACAAGTTGCCGATCAAAATGATGTATGGCGGCAAAATGCTATCCAATTGGTAGACAGACGGAAAACAAGTAGGAGGCAGGAGAAAGAAGTAAGAAAGCGCGCCGTTAGGGGAGCAGCTATAAAAGGGTTGGTAACCCCCCCCCCCCCCCACTCGTGGCCTTTTTTTTGGAAGAGTAGGCTCTTTTGGGTTTTGGGGAAGACGTTTAGATAGTCAAGGAGGCTTGAGGCCTTTTTGCCTGTTGCCAGAGGAGAAGAAATGTTTGGATAGTCGCGGTGGTTTTAGTTTGGTTTTCTAGTGGATTTAACGGTGTTCCTGAGTGGAGAGATATGGCTTATATTCTCATGCCACAACAAGGAATCGAAGGTGAGCGGGAAAGCTATTCCCGTATTCCTATTTAGAAAGCGAAATATACCATAGGGTCATAGGAAACTGTGAAGATATCGATGTCCTCGTTTCGGATAGTACAACCGACGGTGCAGATGTTCATAAAGCCCTGAATTGCAAGAAGTTATGCAAGCAAGTTCGTTCAGTAGAAGGTAAAGGCCTGTAAGTGAAGCTTAAGAAAGGTATTGTGAATTTTGTCTTATGTTAACCAGAAGTTGTTTGTGATAGGTACCATTGTCATAATACGGAACTGTTAAAGTGATTAGGGAGAAAATACAATAGAACTCTAGAATTTGATAAAGAGTGTTAGAAGTAAGCTAGCTAGTGTTGATAATTTGTGAATAATTAATTATCCTAAGAATCTTGAGTACCTACTATATTGTAAAAGGAAAGTTAATGACATAGTTGTGTGTTAATGAAGTAAATGGTTTTATTAGTATTGAGTTTGATTAGTGTAAATTGAGTTACCAAGTAGACTGAGGAATTTGAATGCATAGTGTGATGTGTAGAGAATCGGAATTGTCATAAGTATGTGCTAGAGTAGTTAATGACTTTGTTAGTGTACTTGAAGTTGAATAATCTATTAATGTGTGGTGATCTAATCTTTCCATGTTAAGTGAATTCATGTTTTGTATGAAATTTTGTGGCGGCATGATCGTAGTAACTTTTGTCGAATCATAGCCTAACTACTTGTATTAAGCTGACTTTAGTGTGTAAGTAATTTAGTTGAGTAATTTGATATGTACCATGTTTAGAGAAATAATAAACCTTTTGTTTAATGAAAAAGAAAGTTGTCTGATATTGCTAATCCAATGCACCGCTTAGAAACATTCGAGCCTAACCACGCGGGGAACTGATGTTAAGAAACGGGAAGTTTAAGGAATTAATGTTGAGTAACAAGAAATAGTGTCACGACTGCAATAGTTACACTTTTACATATTTGAGTTCCTTTTCTCTGTTTATGTATAAAATATCTTAAACTAAATATCCCAAAGGGCGCAGTTAAAATATAAATACTAGGGATACTACGGGGAACAATAGCTCAGATATTAGTAGAAATTTTGGTGATGTCTTGAAAGTAGAAGCTAGAAGAATATAGACGAAGGCTGTTTGTAAGACAAGCAAAATCGTAAGATAGGGACATAACAGAGGTATTTAGGATATTGCAGAATTTGAATGCAAATGCAGCTGTGGGATAGGATGTGATGTTGGCACACATTTAAAAAAAATGTGTAGGGGAACTGGTGATGCCTTTGAATAAGCTGTTTTAGTCTCAGTTCTCACAAAGCCCCAAGAGAGTGGAAGAAGGGCAAATTTCTTTGCATAAAGGCAGATCTAAGTCTCTGGTAGCAAATTATAGACCAATCAGTATTACAGGAGTGAGTGGTGGTAAAAGTACTAAAAACGTTGGCCAAAAAGAGAATTCACTAATGGGTGGATAAGAATATGAGGTGTAGCATGGCTTTGTGAAGGGTAGGTCATGTCTTAGTAATGTATTAACTTTTTATAATAGGATGACAGGAGAGTTGGATAAAAAGAAAGGATACACAATGATCCACTGTATTTTGCAGAGCCGTTTGACAGGATACACATGGAACTCTATTACGCAAGCGGCAACAAATTGGGATGGATATGAAACTGGTGGTATGGATAAAAGGGTGACTGATGGATAGATACCAAAATGTAGTATTATAAGGAGGAGCAGAATCCAAGAGAAGGCAAATGACTAGTGGTGTGCCGTAGGGCTCTGTGCTTGGACCGTTGCTGTTTAATTTGTATATAAATGATATAGGAAATAACAGTGCAAGACTATCAGGATCCCTGTTTCCGGATGTCCATGAGTCGCACTGTAAGGTAAACATGATGGTAGGTTGTTGAATACTAGTGATGTTGTTCTGGAAAACAGGATTGAAAAAGACTCAAGAGAAGTAGAACAAACAAGAAGCCAGGTTCTTGGGACTTATCATTGATAGAAAAGTTATATTCCTTGCATACAATGGTAAACTAAGGGTAAAGTGCAACAGAACATCGAATCTCATTCGTACTCTATCTTCTACTGAATGGGGTGTGAATCAATCTTCAATGCTTCATCTTTATCATGCACTTATATACTGAAAACTTTATTATGGGTATCAGGCCTATGGTTCTGCAAGGCTGAGTACGTTGTATTATGATCGTATGCGAAGGGTACGATCGTAATACAACATACAAATAGTACCCTTCGTACACTGCCCACTCAAAGTATTAACAGCTGTCGCTTAAGTATGCCCTAAAAATAAAGTGGCTTTCAGAGCATCCTACATGGCAATAGTATATTTTCTCAGCATTGGAAAGCTTAATATCATGCACGTGAGACTGTCACATGCCCCTTTGGTATGCATGTTAAAGAGATTATGCAATTATTATGCATCCTGAAACTTCTCACTTTGTCAACTACAGAAGTCTCATATTCCATTATCTGCCTACCTGCAAGTGTTCAATGCACACAGAGCAGCCCACTCTGATTTATTGTCCATCTATACTGATGATTTAAATCCAACACCCCTCAGCTGGCCATACTGCTGTGTTTCCTGATATTACTATATCTAACCAGATCCCACTTGATTGTAGTAATTATTCAGCAGAGTTGCATGCCATTCAGCTTGCATGTAAAAGAAAACCACTACCCAAAGTGTGTAATTTATACAGACTCACTGAGTTCTTTACATACCAATCTCCTCAACCTGTTTATAATCCACATCCTGTTGTTTTACAACTGTTGTACAAAATGAAGACCTTTAATTTTGATGTTTGGTTGTACTGGAATTATAAGAAATGAAACTGCAGATGCAGTTTCTAGACCAGCTCATACATTTTTGACATATTGTTTGACAGTCCCATATTAAGACTACAGACAGTTTATAAGATCAAAGCTATTGGAAGAGTTCCACTTGGTTATACTATAAATTAAACATACCAAGAAATTATATACTTGATTTAATGCTTTATCCAAGAGTAAGCAAACAAGATTGCGCCTGAAGTTTTTTCAGGACTGGGGCAACTCGTATATAGAAGCTAATGACTTTACATCACTTGCCTTAGTATCCCATAATGCAAAGCACATTTATATTATAGTAAATTAATAGTATAACCAAGTGGAAAAACTTCGAACAACTATCTCTAATCCAGAGTATTTTAATAATAAGGTGTGACATCTTATGGCTACTCGTATACGAAAATATGACTTCTGCATTACTTCAACCTTAGTATCACCTCTGGTTCTGACTCCCACTGATGAGACCTCAATAAAGATCAAAACCGGTCTGGGTAGTGATCCTTCCCATAATGCATAGCAGTATATGTCTGCAAGGATATGTGCTTTGCATTATGGGATACTAAGGCAAGCAATGTGAAGTCATTAGCTTCTATATACGAGCTGCATTACTTCAACCTTAGTATCACCTCTGGTTCTGACTCCCACTGATGAGACCTCAATAAAGATCAAAACCGGTCTGGGTAGTGATCCTTCCCATGTGCTTTGCATTATGGGATACTAAGGGAAGCAATGTGAAGTCATTAGCTTCTATATACGAGCTGCCCCAGTCCTGAAAATACTTCATGTGCAAGCTTGTTTGCTTACACTTGGATAAAGGATTAAACCAAGTATACAATTTCTTGGTATCTTTAGTTAAGATCAAAGCTAATTATCCAATGGCACTCTATCATGGCAGGAAGTGCTGATATTCTAGTCAACACACAAACAGAAGAGAGGAAGTAGTTCTTGTTAGGCTCAGCATAGATCACAGTCATCTTAGGCATTCTTATTTACTGAGGGCTGATGACCTACACATGTGCAAAAAATGCAACACGTGCCTCACCAGTTGTCATATTCTGGTGGAATGGCAGCACTTCATACGAAAGGAATGAAATTTTTACTTATTTGGCCAAGCCATATACACTCAGGCTGATCTTATCTGACTCGGACAAACTGCATGATGTTTTTAACTTTTTACAAAGAATTAATTTATACAATACATTTGATTGTAAACTTTAAACTTACTACGCATTTTTGGAAATTATGGAGACAACTACCGTGTTTGAATAAAAACTTTAGTTTACTATTACTAAAATTTTACAATTCGACGTTTCGACCTTTATGTTAAGGTCATCTTCTGGAGCGTACAAATATACACAGGAAACAAGCTATACCACAATCATACTGGTTCGTTAAAGACACTGACTAACCGCTACCACAATTGTTGGCCTGACCTCTGGTGGAAAAAAAAAAAAAAAAAAAAAAAAAATACATCAGCGCTAAAGTCCTATTATTTGTGTTGTCTACTATATACATATATTAACATTATATTAACATCATTCCAGCCAGTTGGAGTGGAATGGTTTCTAATAATAGCAGATTGGCTAGAGTCCTGACTTGTGTTGAATCTTTCAAATTAGGTTGGCTGAATGTGTGCCATCCAGATCCTTGGAATTTTGATACCATCTTTGTTGTTGATATTTGGGTGGTTTATCAGGATTTCGCAGGATTCTTTAAATTTAAATGATGATAAATCATCAGGAAATCTTGCAAACTTGTTACTGATAGACATCAATAACTGTTTTAGATTTAGATGTAAGAACTAGTTTTCTTAAGTTAAGTTTTTTTTAAAAAATTGCTTTTTGTATATAACGTGATATTTATTCATTTATTGCATTATTGTTTTTGTTATGACCTTTAGTACTTATGGATCCTTTGTTTGGTGCTCTAAGACCTGTGCCGTTTTTGCACCAACAAAGCCCTAATCAACTAACCATCAAAGGAGTAGAATACAGCAGGATTCAGTTTGGAACATTTATTTTTCATTAGAATTTATCATTGATTTAAATTCATTCACTAATAAAAAAAAAAAAAAAAGGTTTCTCTTTTAGTATGATGAGATTAGGTAGAGAAATAAATTTTCCAAATAACCTGAAGTCTCATCACAATGTTCTTAAAAGGCTGGAAGAGTGGACAGGTAATGGGAATTAAAATTCAATTTGGAGAAATCTAATACATTTGCTTTGGTAAAAGAAGTAGGATTAGATGGATATAAATTGTACTGGAAGGATTTGGGAAGTGTTCCTAAATTATTATTATACGCCTTCCATGGAGTCAGAGACTCATTGTGAGAGGTTCACACTCCAACTGTGCCTAAAACTGATTCAATGTGTCTTCATTGACAAAACACTCAGAAAACGAATTCCACTCACGAACCACTCTCCATGCAAAGCACCTGCTCCTCACTGCTCTGCAACTTTAGTAGTATGGCAGATAAGGAATTGAACTATAGGAATTATACCGGTAAAATAAATAGTAAAGTACAGTGGACTGTTGGTCTAAGAAAATCTTCACATGAAGGAGGAAGAATTTTAATATACCTTAATGCAACACTCTGGTCAGGTCAGTCTTGGATTATGGCTCTTGGCATTGGTCCCCCAGATTTCCAAGAGATGTTAAAAAAACTGAAGCTAAACAGAGGATGCTCAGTAGTATGTTGCGGGATTAAATCAAGAAAATTATGACTCAGTTGGCAAACTACCATTTGTTGAGTTTTAAGTGAGAAAAGAAGGAGGGGCAATTTAATTGAAGTTCGCAAATTAGTTCATAACAAATAATGTAGATATCCAGTCTCCGTTAGTTTGGTTGAGTCTGCACCTACTTCATGCGAGTGAGCTCATAACAAAATGATAATGAAGAAGAAAATCATAAGTAATATGAGTTGTTCATTTTTTTTACACTTAGCGTAATTTTATGGAATGGTCTTCCCCTAACTGAAATAAGTGAAGGCAAATGAAGTTTGAATAACAAAAGTGTGAGTTGGAAGAAAGTTAACAGGCAATGACGAAAAATGAGAATACTGAAGTGGTTTTAATTAGAGAAATACCATGCTGGAATTTTTCACAGGACAAAGCATGAGATGGATTTTTTTTTTTTTCTTTTATATCTCATCCATACATGAAAGACCACAAGACTTATACGAGGGTGGTCTGAAAAGTTCTCGGCCTAACAATGAAATAACTAATTTATAATTTCAAAATTACTTTCATTTTTCAACATAATCTCCCTTAAGACTAATACATTTATTTCAGAGATGCTCCAGCACCATTAACCCATCCATGTAGTGGTTCCCAGTAAGATCTGCAAATACCCCTCTACAGCTGCAATCACCTCTTGATTCAAAGAAAAACGCTGACCAGCGAGGAAGAGTTTTAGTTTTGGGAGAAGATAGAAGTCAGAGGGAGCCAAAGCTGGGAAAGAGGGTGGATGTTCCAACAGTTCATAGTGCAGATCCCTTAATTTTCCCACTGCCAAAAGACCTTTGTGGGCAGGTGCATTGTCCTGATGAAAGATGATTTTTTAATTCTGCAAACTGGGTCTTTTCTCGTGAATTTTTTCATCTAGTCTGGTTAAGAGATCGGAATAGTATTCCCCGGTTATTGTTTTACCCTTTTCAAGATAATTCCGCGATAATTCAAGTTAAGTCCGCGCGGTTAGCCTAGTGGCTTTGCGCTTCGCAACCATATGCCTGGAGAAGGAGTGTCCTAGGTTTGATTCCCGTCCACGACGTGAGGAGCTTGAGGATCTTCCTCAGCCATAGCCAAGTTAGCCGATCTTGGGCGTGGGCAGCAGGGTTTTCCCCGCCAGTTTATCTGGGGTTTTTCATCCCGCAAGCAGGCAAACCGGCCCCGTGAACGCACAGGTTACAGTCATAAATACTTACGGCAAGGAAGGCAACGGGAAACCACCTTGCTCATAATCATCTCTCCCTAGAATAATAGCATATAGCTACCCTCCCCCGGCCTTCGCAAAGCCACTAGGCTTTGCGAAGCGCAAAGCCTAGTGGCTTTGCGCTTCGCAACCATATGCCTGGAGAAGGAGTGTCCTAGGTTTGATTCCCGTCCACGACGTGAGGAGCTTGAGGATCTTCCTCAGCCATAGCCAAGTTAGCCGATCTTGGGCGTGGGCAGCAGGGTTTTCCCCGCCAGTTTATCTGGGGTTTTTCATCCCGCAAGCAGGCAAACCGGCCCCGTGAACGCACAGGTTACAGTCATAAATACTTACGGCAAGGAAGGCAACGGGAAACCACCTTGCTCATAATCATCTCTCCCTAGAATAATAGCATATAGCTACCCTCCCCCGGCCGTATGGCAGATGGGAACCAGAAGAAGATAATTAATAAACAAAATGCCCTTAGCATCCCAAAACATTGATGCCATGACCTTTCCTGCTGATGGAACCGACTTGTCTTCTTTGGCACTGAACAACCGGCTTCTGGTGTGTAATGGTGAATCCAAGTCTCATCCATAGTAATAAATCGACGCACAAAATCAGATTTATTCTTGTTAAAATGCTCCAAGCACTGTTTAGAGATTTTCATGCGAATACGTTTTTCAACTGCTGTGAGCAAGCGCGCCACTCATCTTGCACAAAGCATTTTCATTTGCAATTCTTCATGCAAAATATATCTTACATATTCTTTTGAAATGCCTATAGTCTCAGGAATTTCACTCACTTTGACTCAGTGGTCATCCAAATCCATATCGTGCACTTATTCAATCATTTCCAGTGTTGTTACACTTTTTGGACGTCCTTCACGTGGATCATCTTAAAGGCTGGTACAGCCACGTTCAAATTCGGCAGCCCATTTCTCATTTGTCAAAAACGAAGGAGAAAAGAGCCCATAAACTTTTATGAACTTCAAATGAATTTCTTTTGGTGTTAAACCTTCTTTTACAAAGAATTTTATAACTGCACGATACTCAATTTTATCCATTTCAAGGGATATACACACAACATTTTTGCTACAGACAGCTGTATAAAACAAACTACTTGGTAGAATGACTTGCAATTTCATATGGATGCTTATGACAGATGTACCAACTTAAAAAAAAAAATCTTGCCTATAGTGTTGCCATATCTATGATGAAGGCCAAGAACTTTTCAGACCACCCTTGTAACATTTAGTGGCATGTGAGGCCAGGAGGAATAGAAGAAAAGAGGAATCTGTTCATATTTTGCTTGAACAGCTGAGGATTGTAATCTTTGGGGAAAGTGAGTGGGGGAGACTGTTCCAAAGGACAGAAGTGGATGGGATGAAGGAGAAGAGAGTGAAGTTGGTTCAGTGAATTTTAAGATGGACTGTAAAACTGTGTTGGTTAGCAGCGCCTGCTGTTTTAATAATTTTCGAGGAGAGTGGAGGTATAATAGTGGCCAATTCAGCAGACCACTGTCCATGAAAATATTTGTAGAAGAGACACAAGGTAGAAAGTGAATGTCTATGAGAGAGGGATAATTAATTAGCCAGACTGCCCTCTTCTGGATAGAATCGAGCAAACTTACAGAGGATTTTGGTGCACTACCCCAAATATGGGAGCAATATTCCATGGCTGGGCAGATTTGGACTTTGTATAGAGTTAGCAGCTGTGAAGTAGTGTCATGGTACACCAAGTTTTTTGGTGGCTGCAGAAGCCATAGTTGAAATGTGGTTGTGCCAGGAACAATCTGAGGTGCAGCAGTAAAGTGCAAGAAGAGAAATCTGATCTTGTTTGGATATCTCACTATTACTGAGGTAAGGGGAAAGAGGTGCGAGCTATTTCTTAGGAGAGGTCAGACAGGACTAAGTTTTAGTGGCATTGAAGTTTACAAGATTGTCCTTGCCACACTGGCTATAGCTAGGAGAAATGAGTTTAGGCCACTGGTCATGGTGAATCTTGACGATTCTAATTCTTGAGCAATACAAGGTTTATCGAAAGAAAAAGAGAAATGGAGTGTGTTGTCACTGGTAAAGCTATGGATAAAATTGGAAGTCTGAGATAGCAGGTCATTTATATAGAAGAGGAAGAGAGTGGGTGAAAGAACACAACCCTGGGATACTTCTGCATTGGTGGGGAAATCTGAGGACAGTAAACTGTGCACCATCACATTTAGTGAGTGATCCAGTTGCAGAGTGAGGAAGGCGGACCACAGGATGGCAGTTTGTTAGTAAGACCCTTTGCCAAACCCAACAAATGGCTTCGAAATGTTGATGGCAACCATGCAAGTTTTTCCATGGCTGGAGTCCAGAGGTGGGTGGTGAAAGCAAGATCAGCTGTAGACTGCGAGTGGTGGAATCCATACTGCTGGTCACTGATTAGTTGGCACGACTCTAGGTGAGGTGGTTCAAGAGTTGGTTGTTGATGACCTTCTCCATAATTTTAGAGAGAGAACAGAAGTGAGACCAATTGGACAGTAGTTCGTTGGTTGACTTTTATGACCTTTCTTTGGGATGGGCTGGATGTGGACCTCCTTCCATGTTGAAGGGTAGATGCCACTTGAATAGGATAGATTGAAGAGGCAATAAAGGATGGGTGTTAGTTCTGGGGCACAAATGTTTTTAACATAATAAGTGGGATATCATCAGGACCAGATGCCTTGTTTGTGTTCAGGTTATTGAGGGTTCTTCAGATTTCTTTTTGTCGGAAGACTAATGGCGACACAAAGGGAGCCATTCTTGGTAGAGTGGAGAGAAATTTGCCCAAGTCATCAATGGAGGAATTCGAAAAGAAGAATGCTGACAGTATGTTGGTCTTGTCTTTAGTGGAGGTAACTGAAGTACGTTGGAAGTTCCCCCCCCCACCACCACCACTTGGTTAGACTATAATAAATTTAGTTTAATCTTTTATCCAAGTGTAAGCAAACAAAGTTTGTGCCTGAAATATATTCAGGACTGAGGCAACTCGTGGTAAAGGTGGACTAAGCTCTCATCACTTGTCTTAGTATCTCCCATAATGCAAGGCACATTTCCTTGCAGACATGTATAATGCACTGCATTAAGGGAAGGGCCACTACCCAGGCCGGTTTTGACCTTTAGTGAGGTCTCGTCAGTGAGAGCCAGACCCACAGGTGGTGATACTAAGGTGAAAGTAATGGAAAAGTCATATTTACCTATACGAGTTGCCAAAAGGTGTCTCACCCTATTATTAAATTACTCTGGATTAGAGAAAGATGGAATTTTTTTTTTTCTCCACTTGGTTAGACTATAACAAATTTAATTTAAACTAAATTTATTATCACTACAGTACCATCCGGACGTGAGAGTGGTGGAAACCTGTGCGGATATAAATTGCATCCAATAGCCTTGGAAAGTGAGCAAAAGGAGCCATTACCATTTCGGCAGGAGGCAAATTTGCAGCATATGGTGCTTTCAAAGTCTGACTTAGACTTGGTGATGATTCTTTTACGACTGTTGCGAGCTACAGGGTATGCAGCTAGAGTTTTGGATTTGAGCCATACGTGTTAGCAGAGGCTTTTCTTTTACAGCATTGGCACACTTTTTTTCAGAACCAATTCTTGGATGGTGGCTTAGAATTTGGAGTGAAATAAGGGATGAAAGCCTTCATTCCCGTGAAGATGCTTTCTGTTATACGGTTTGAGCATGTGTTTGGATCAGAACTTAAACAGTAGTCGGACCATGGGAAGGAGGAATAGAAGTCACGGAGGTCGTCCCTTTTGGAATCCTCGTAGTGCCAAAGGAAATGAGTCTCTGAACTGGTGGGTGAAGGTTGTTCTATGGCAAAAGAGACTTGTGCGAGGTTGTGGTCCAAGTTACCATGTGGAGAACCGACAACCACAGTATACCTGGAAGAGGAGCTTGTTAGGAAGAGATCAAGTGTGTTGGCATACTGAAGGGAGTTGTCAGGTATTCTGGTAGGAAGACTGATGATCTGAGATAGGTCACTTTTGATGGCAAATACCTCAGCATCCCTGCCTGCTTGGATGTGCAACTGGAGAAGGGGGAGTCAATGTGAGTGGTGGACACTGCACTCCCAAAGAAGGATGACCTCACTATTGGGGTTGTTTGACTGCAGTAATTTGAAAGAAAGCTCAGATAGTTGAAGAGGCCAGAGTGGTTGATGGAGTTTGGAGAGCAATAGAGAGAGTATATGAAAAGGGCAGGTTGGTTTGGTATAGAAATTTTGAGCCAAAGAAGATAAAAAAGTGGAGATTCAAGGATGTGCAGTCTCTAGCATGGTATATTGGTTCTGATGAATGCACAAGTGCAACCCTTGTTTCATAAAGAGCTGTGCAGTGTGTAGTTGATGTGGACAGTGGCTGCTGAGGTTGCCAGTAGGGGTTTCGATAGGAATAGTACTTCTGGTTTAGATGACTGTAGGTGGTGGTGCACATAGTTTATATTACTGTTTAGGCCACGGATGTTGGCAAAGTTTATGTGGAAACTTTTTTTTTGGTAAGAATTAATGTTGGTGGGTTGTTTGGTTAGATTTCTGTTGTTTTGTATAATGGTTGGACTTTTGAGGTTTTTTGTGGTCGGATTTTTTTTTTTTGATTTTCATGAGTTTTTTTGAGATCTGCAGTAAAATCGCATTTCTTTGGATTGTGGTTCATTGCATTTGGTCAGGAAGGGATAATGAGTAAGTGGGGCATGTAGTCAGAGGTGACAGACTTGCAAACATAGTGCCCACACAGAGGGAACTCAGTCTCCTGTCTACATGTAGTCTTCACAGTTCAACCTTCAACCACAGTATTCGGCATCCCTATCCCTCCTGTCACGAACTGGCAAAATACACGGCTGAAGGATTTGATGTTAGCTGATCAGGAAGCTTCCAGATTCGTTACTAACTGGTTTGGTCCCGTTTATGATCCAGCAGCCTGAGGAACCATTTTACTGCTGTACCCTTGAATGGGAGAGGGCCCTGGCCTCCTACAGCGAGATTGGCATGTCATTGAGTGTATCATTCTGACTGCATGTGGGAAGAGTGAGGGGGGGAGGCTGTTTGGCAAGGCATCTGCCAAGTGGTACAGAAGAGTATAGGACAGGTGAGAGGAAGCATAAGGAGACAAAATTGTATGGTGATTCCATGATTAGGGGTGTGCTTGAGGACTGGATGATGAAATCATGCTTTCTTAGTGCAAAGATTAAAGGTATTGATGCTATTAATTTTCAAAAAGGGAAAGTAAAATATTTTTGGCTGGAATGAGTGATTTAAAAGATGAAATATGCAGAATGCTAGAGGATATGAAAGAGTTACTGGAAGGAGCAAAAAAAGAAGAGTGTGAGAGTCAAGTTTGCAAGTCTCTTGCCAAGGTATGATATGCATTGCGAATGGCCATGATTGCAAAGGAATCAACCTCACAGGAATGATGTGCAGTTTTCAGATGTTTGGAGTGAATTTGTTGGATGAAAGGAATAGAATATGCATAATGGATTGCACTTGAATCAATTTCAAATTAGGTGAATGGAGAAATTTCATTCAGTGAGAGAATGAATATTCAAGGAAATCAAAGCTATTAGGGGGGTGCAGGATTCTTTCAGAAGAGTGAATGTGAGAATGAGAAAGATCATAGAATGCTGTAAGCAGTTTCTCAAATGTTAATGAGACACTCATTATACAGGGTATCTTTTGGCACAAGAGGATGTTGCAATGCATCTGTACTAAATCCCGAAATATCAGAACAAGAGTGAAGTTTCTGACATTAGTTACTTTGAATTGGCCAAAAATTACAGGCATTCGTGAGACTTGGTTTACAGAGAAAGTAGTTTTCATATGGATAGAATGCAAGCAATATTGTATTTTGTGGATGAATAGACCAAAGAACACTGAGGGAGGGTACTGCTAGTGACGGCAGAAGAATTGCCTGCAGCAAAAGTAGAACTAAAGCAGGAAGGTAGAGTTCACCGAGTCAGTGCACTGAAGCTGTTTGGTGCGAGGTGAAAACCAAGGGAAAAACTATATGTTTGGATACTGCTATATGGCACAGGGAGCAAAAGTAGACAGGGATGATATCCATTATGGAAGGAATTATGGAATGTATGACTGTTCCATTGTACAAGGGTGGTGCAAAAACTGATGTGTCTAACTACCAATCTATCAGTATCTCTGGTGTGGTAGCGAAGATTTTAGAGAAGTTGGTAAGAACTCGCATACAGAAATGGGTATACAAACATGCTATACTCTGCAAGGAGCAGCATGGGTTTACTAAAGGAAGGTCATATTTTAGCAATTTGCTCATATTTTATAACAATGTTACAGCCGAGTTGGATAAAGGGAATGGATATATTAAGATGTGCAATTGTTTGCCAATGATTTGAATATGCTGGAAATTTGGGCAAACGAAAATGGCTGCAGTTTAATGTTAGTAAGTGTCAAGTTATGCACTTTGGCATGATCAGAGTTCCAGCAGCATATTATATTAGCAGGGTTATGCTAGAAGAAACTGAGGTATTGGTGGATAGGAATTTGAAGTTCAAAGGTCACTTAGCAAAAGTCTCAAATACAACTCGGAGGATAACTGCAATGTTGAAGTGAACCTTGACACGTATAGATAAAGAACTCATTATTGCCTCTTTATAAGGCCTTGAGAAGACCGCACCTGGATTATTGTGTGCAATTTGGTCTCCCAGGTTCCAAGGGGATAAAAAGAAGCTGTGGAAAGGGTACAAAGACGAGTTACTAAGACTATATCCGGATTATGGGATTTAGATTATGAGGACAGATTGCATGTGAACTGCAGACTCTGGTTAACAGGAGAAAGAGGGATGATACAATAGAGGTCTATAAACTTTTGAATGAATGTCATAGGATATCGTCTGATGAAATTTTTTGTTATATGAAAGGTAAGGAGAGAACATGGGGGCATCCATGGAAGTTTGTTTGCAGTCAAGAAAGGGGTAAGAGCTAGGTTTTTCTCCAGAAAGAGCAGTGAGTGAGTGGAACAGTTTGCCTTTATGGGTAGTGAGTGCATCTAGTGTGAATGAATTTAAGGGAGGTATGACAGCTGGTTTGGGTGATTTATAAGCTCCCCCCGATGAGTCCTTGACTCCCTGGAATTCTCAGATAATAATAATAATAAAAATTAGAAAATAGGCTCAATAAGCGCAGGGTGAGTAATCATTATTGGGGGACATAAATTAAAAGGTGGAAATCACATTTATGCAGCTACTGAGCGATGATCTAAAACAGCATGTGATGAAAGGTACCTGGGATTTGAGAGTACTTGATCTGATGAAAGCATCAGAGAATCTCTCCATAACCACAATCATTGCTTTGCCTCTGATTGGGTATGTTGATCATGCAGTCATACCATATGAAGTGGCTAAGCGTGTGGAATTTTCTGTTATGCATAACTAAATGAATGGTAATTGCATTTTGAGAATATTTGATATCTTCCAAAATCAGTGGGAAAATTAAGAACTGACTACTACAACATGTAGTATGAATTCATATTTACGAATTTAGGGACAAAAAACACACATGTTGAAATTATTAGTTTACTAATTATTAATAAAATAACACTTGACGTTTCGACCCCTATTAATAAAATAACACTTGACGTTTCGACCCCTGTATTGAGGTCATCATCAGAAGGATACATGTGTATATGGAACCAAGCTACATGCTCTTGCACTCTATAAAAGTAAATTAAATCTACGATTGTTAATTAATGTTTCTTAGCATGACCTCTAGTGATAATTAAATAAGATAACATAAAATAAAAAATTAAAAAATTTTTTTAAAAATTAATAATTAATAAATAAAGTAAATTAAAACTACAATAAACTCTGCTAAAGTCCTCAGGTACTAAGATTTTTCTGGATTTGTACAGTTCAGATTGATCTACTACGATTTTCTTCAGGACTTGTACAGTTCAATTTGTTATTGAATGTTAAGGGGGGGGGAAACTTCACCAAATCTTCTTGTGGTGGGATTTTTCTTTGGCTTGTTCTGGTTGCTTTGAAGGTTGCAAATGGGTCTTCCACATTCTTAGAATGGTTAGGACATTGTTTTTCTTCAGATTTGGATTATGTTTGAGCATTTCACATGCTTCTTTAAATTTCCTCTCGAACCAGGTTTTGGTGCAGTGTAGGGACTTGGTATTTTTCCAATCAATTCTGTGGTATGTTTGGAGTGCATGATCAGAAAGGCCGGCTTTTCCAAAATGGAGGTATTTAATGTGTCGTTTGTGTTCGTCCTTCCTAATTGGGATGGTTCGCCCTGTTTCCCCTACGTATGGTAGGTTACATGGGCAATGTATTTTGTATACCCCTGGGTGGGCTAGGTGTGGAAGAGGATCTTTGGAAGAACTGAGTAGGTGTCTTAATTTTGTCGGGGGTTTAAAGGTGGTTTTGATGTTGTATTTGTGTAGTGTTCTGTCTATTTTTTCGGAAATGCCTCTGACATAAGGTATGGCAATAGCATTCTTGAAATCTTTTTTGTTTTTACTAGTGTCTCTGTGGAGGATCTTTTGAATAATTTTTTTTTTTTTTTTTTTTTTTTACTGTATCAATTTTTTATAAATGTATGGTTGATGATCTTGTATTCCTGGTTTAGAGCTTGTTCATTTGAACAAATACTTTGAGTTTTGTGTTTAAGGGTGCTTATGACACCTAGTTTTTGTGTTGGGTGGTGATACGAATTTTTGTGTATGTACTGGCCTGTGTGTGTGTGTGTGTAGGTGTGCGGTAGACTGAGAAAGAGAGACAGCCCGAGGGAAGACTTTTTTTTTCTTTTTTTCCCCTTAACATTCAATAGAAACTTGAACTGTACAAATCCAGAAGAATCTTAGTACCTGAGGACTTTAGCAGAGTTTATTGTAGTTTTTATTTACTTTATATATGAATTATTTAATTTTTTTAATTTTTATATATATATATATATATATTTATTTAATTTTTATTTTATTTTATCTTATTTATTTATCACTAGAGGCTGGGTTAGGAAACAGATTAATTAACAGCGTAGATTTAATTTACTTTTATAAAGTGCAAGAACATGTAGCTTGGTTCCCTATACAATGTATCCTTCTGATGACGACCTCAATATAGGGGTCGAAACGCCAAGTGTTATTTTATTAATAATTAGTAAAATAATCATTTCAACATGTGTGTTTTGTGTCCCTAAATTCTTAAATATGAATGCTGATCATCGTGTAACCTTAAAAGAAAGAGTCATCATAATCCATAGAGATTTGACCAACAAGCAGTGCAGCCTCTACGGTAAGATAAAGATAGTGTTAATCGACTAGACTTTTTGAAACAATGTAGACAGCAACTTAATAACCAACTGCATTAAACTAAAGAAGTTTAAATCATCTAAATTGCTCCGTATCTATATCCAGTTGGAAAAAGAAAAAGCATTGTTCAGGGAAAAGATCAACGAAAAAAAAAACCTAGCATCTACCCAAGCCAAAGTTCTACAACTTAAATTAGAGCTATCCAACTATGTTAATCCAGAAATTTGGGATATTTTAGACAGGATCACAGACGACTCGGCCAAGCACCTATTACTGAAAAACAAGGAAAAAATTAATAATGAAGTTTCAAGTACTATAACAACATGAAAACACAAGACAATCAGGACACCATAATGAAAAAAGCAGCCAATCAAAAACCGACAACACAAGGAGCAGCCAATCACCCACAAACGAAGCTAGGAGCAACCAACCACCATCAGACCACTGCCTGGTTATCAACCAATCAAACTACAATCTTACCCAAGGTGAACTCTCACTGCTGGAGAAAGGTCTAAACTATGCCATTGCACCGAGGTCAGTAAACAAACTTGATATCATTTATCATATTAAGAGAGTTTTAAGATCACCCCCGTTAATCTAGCTGACAAAATATGCAGGGAAACATCTTGTATACTAAATTCAAACAAAAAACTAAGCAGAAACCTAAACAAAATAAAAAAACAGGCCCTTAAATCCCTAAAAAATAACCAAGATATTATAATCACAAAAGCAGATAAAGGGAATGCCACTGTCATTTTAGATCGGACAACATACATAGAAAAAATGAAACATTTGGTATCGGACCACAACACCTACCAAATGGTAAACTACAACCCCACAAAACATATCAAAATGAAAACAACTGAAGTAATTAAATCTGTTAACACATAGCCAGAAGAAACAACAAAAACACTAATACCTTATTATGCCCGTGTGCCTAGAATTTATGGCCTGCCAAAAATACACAAAACAGACACACCACTATGTCCAATTGTTGAAGGAATCGACAGCCCAAATTACGACCTAGCCAAAATATTAGCAGCCACACTCAAGGAATTGGTAGGTCAGTCCTACCTACATAAAAAATACACAACATTTCATAAACAAAATTAAAAACATTACACTCAACGACCAAGATTTATTAGTCAGCTTTGACATAACTTCTCTTTTCACCAATGTCCCGATCAACAATACTATCTTGCTCCTACAGAACATATTTCCACACGACATCACCGCCCTTTTTGCCCATGTACTCTGCTCCGGATATTTCGTGTAGCAAAACAATTTTTACCTTCAAAAAGAGGGTACGTCATGGGCTCACCACTTTCCATCCCAATAGCTACCTTGTATATGGAAGACTTTGAGCAATTAGCTCTAGAGTCAGCGTGCCAAAAGCCAAAATTTGGCACAGATACTTCGACAATATTTTCACCATTTGGCCCCACGGCCATGAAGCACTAAATGCATTCCTTAGCCACCTGAGCAAACGATACAAACTTACCCAATTCACCATCGAAATAGAAAAAAAACTCTCTTCCGTTCCTAGACACACACGTCTTCCCTCAGGCTGTCTCTCCTTCTCAGTCTACAACAAACCTACACAGACAGGCCAGTATATACACAAAAATTCGTATCACCACCCAACACAAAAACTAGGTGTCATAAGCACCCTTAAACACAAAACTCAAAGTATTTGTTCAAATGAACAAGCTCTAAACCAGGAATACAAGATCATCAACCATACATTTATAAAAAATTGATACAGTAAAAAAAAAAAAAAAAAAAAAAAAAAAAATTATTCAAAAGATCCTCCACAGAGACACTAGTAAAAACAAAAAAGATTTCAAGAATGCTATTGCCATACCTTATGTCAGAGGCATTTCCGAAAAAATAGACAGAACACTACACAAATACAACATCAAAACCACCTTTAAACCCCCGACAAAATTAAGACACCTACTCAGTTCTTCCAAAGATCCTCTTCTACAACTAGCCCACCCAGGGGTATACAAAATACAATGCACGTGTAACCTACCATACATAGGGGAAACAGGGTGAACCATCCCAATTAGAAAGGACGAACACAAACAACACATTAAATACCTCCATTTTGGAAAAACCGGCCTTTCTGACCATGCACTCCAAACATACCACAGAATTGATTGGAAAAATACCAAGTCCCTACACTGCACCAAAACCTGGTTCGAGAGGAAATTTAAAGAAGCATGTGAAATGCTCAAACATAATCCAAATCTGAAGAAAAACAATGGCCTAACCATTCCAAGAATGTGGAGGACCCATTTGCAACCTTCAAAGCAACCAGAACAAGCCAAAGAAAAATCCCACAACAAGAAGACTTGGTGAAGTGTTTTTTTTTTCCCTTAACATTCAATAGGAACTTGAAATATACAAGTCCCGAAGAAAATCGTAGTATAACAATCTGAACTGTACAAATCCAGAAGAATCTTAGTACCTGAGGACTTTAGCAGAGTTTATTGTAGTTTTTATTTGCTTTATTTATTAATTATTTAATTGTTTTAATACATTTAATTGTTTTTAAAATTTTTATTTATTTATTTTATCTTATTTAATTATCACTAGAGGTCAGGCTAAGAAATAGATTAATTAACAGCGTAGATTTAATTTACCTTTACAGAGTGCAAGAGCACGTAGCTTGGTTCCCTATACACGTATCCTTCTGATGATGACCTCAATACAAGGGTTGAAACGTCAAGTGTCATTTTATTAATAATTAGCAAAATAATCATTTCAACATGCGTGTTTTGTGTCCCTAAATTCGTAAATATGAATGTTGATCACCATGTAACCTAAAAAGAAAGAATGTAGTATGAAGTTCTCTTATGCTCAGACGTTCCCAGCACAGAAAGTGCAAAAGGGTCACAAACTCATGACTGTTCTATAGCATACCTGAACATGAATTTGCACAAACCAGTCATTTTTGTTCTAGGTGTTTATCAGAACTTTTCAGCCCCACTCCTCCAATATGAGACTGCTTGGAGCATTGGTATGGCATGAACTGTAGGGAAAGGATATTTAGCAGTGTATAGGTAATGGTAAAGGTTCAAGGCGAGTTGGAATTAAATAATGTACTGCATACTCAGCATCAAAAGAATAAACCAAGTGGGAATTAAAAGGATGAGTAGCATCGTTAAGCAGAGTATGCAAAAAAAAAAAAAAACTGAAGCCTGTGGATTCAGCAGGAAAAAGGCAATGAGTAAGGTCATGAGCAGTACAAAAGCACAGGCAAGAAGGTAACCAACATGGTAAGGAAGGCAAAATCAGAGAACAACAGGATATCAGCAGAGTGAGCCAAATGAAATCTAAATTGTTTTGCTATGGATTCAGTAAAAGGAAGGATAACTTTAGTTAACACTGATGGTAGGGTGGTAACAGAAACAAATGAAACAGTTTGTTTCTGTTACTAAGTGATTGCAAAGCAAATCACTTAGTAACAGTTTAGTAATGGTTTATCATCCGGATGGAGATATTGCAGTAATAGATCTCATGGGCTGATGTGGAGAGAGAGAGGTATTACAAGAACATGCTAGGAAATTGGCACTTTCTCTGACAAGAATAAGACTAGGCTCTGCTAGAAACCCAAGGGAGTGGATGAAGTGAAAATCAGTCTGTTGCATAAAGCAGGCTCCAAGACAGAGGTAGCAAATTACAGACTGATCAGCATCTCAGGAGTGGATGTATATGAACATGATGCTCTATGAGGGGCAGCATGTCTTTGTTAGTGGTAGGTCATACCAGAGTAATTCACTCAATTTTTATAACAGAGTGATGGCTAGGTTGGATAAAAGGAATGACTACACGATGATACTGCTTGATTTTCCAAAGGAGTTTGACACATGCAACTCCTTTATGCAAATGACGTTGGTCAGAAAGCTGGTGACAAGGATACAAGGGTGGCTGATGGAAAGATACCAAAGAGTGGTATATGTGGGAGCAGAATCTAGAAGGTAGGTGATTAGTGGTGTGTTGCAAGGTTCTGTGCTTGGATCACTACTGTGTGTTTAATTTGTACATAAATGATATAGGAAATGATCTAAAGAGACTGACAGTATGGGCAAAAGATAATCAGTACCAGTTTAAGGTAGAAAAGTGTAAGGTTATGCATTTGGGGATAAAAAAAAATACCACCTATATGCTGCACTGATACAGGAAAAAATTATGTAGAATGCAGGAAATCTGAGGATAGGGATTTGCGAGCTACTTGTGGACAGCGAGTTGAAGTTAGTCAAGCATACTGCAAAATACGCCAAGGTAGTGCTTAGGATTACTCAGTTACTAAAAAAACAATGACGAGCAGAGATAATGGAGATTATTATAACACTTGATAAGGCTTTGACACAGCTACAACTGGACTACTGTGCACAGATCTGGTCACCTGGGTTTCTTGGGGATGAAGAAGCTGTGGAGAGGATCCAGAGGCATGTGACAAGATGGTAAGCGGTCTGTGAAATGCTCCCTACGAGGTTAGATCGAAGGTTTGTGTGTTGCAGAAGTTGGCTGACAGAAAAGAGTGGATATGATAGAAATGTACAAGTTATTGAAAGGATTTTGAAGGATTGATAGTGGAAATTTTTAGTGAGGGGAGAACAAGGGTTTATCCTTGGAAATTGAGTGTGGTTAGCAAGGGCGTGACGACTAGATTTTTTACTTGGAAAATGTTGAATAAATGGAATGGGTTGCCAGAGTCAGGTGTGAGTGCCTTTTGTCTGTGAATGAGTTCAAAGAGAAATATGACAAGTATTGTGCAATTGATGGTTAGTGCTTGGTGAGATATTTAGTAGGTGAAATATTTAATAATCTTTGGACTTCATTGGAGATGTCCGTGTAATAATAACATGCTATGATGAACAGAATGGCTTTATGAATGGAAGGCTGCACCTTAATAATTTACTTACTTTTTATATATAACACAGATGAGTTATATAACAGACATGACCAGGTCTCCAGAAATACCTCATAAATCTATTGGTCACAAAAAAAAACTTTACTCGCCCATAGTATGAATTGTGGCGAAAGGTATATATATTCCATGTCAGTTTGATACTGTTCTACTACAGGGCCCATGAAGTTTTTTAAGTGAGTAAATAATTACTCAATTTAGTTTCATAATATGATGTATTATAAAGGCACATCAGGTGTTTATACATTTCAGAATCCATCTTTCTTTCAAAAGCAGCTAGAGATATATTTCCAAGGTGATTTCAGCATTTTTTTTAATAAAAATTGAATGTCTACACTTTAAAAAGACCTTGAAAACCTTGTGCTTGTGGTAATCCAGAATTTCTCTCAGAAGCTCCAGGATATTTTTATACTTTATACAATGCAACTTCGTCTTCAGAGCACAACCACTTGAATTCCTTGAGCCATCTGTCTTGAAAGCACAATTTTCAAGACAGATTATTTTTTTGTAATGCCCAACACCCTCTTTAACCGTTTAGTAGGTATGCAGCTGTAATGGAATATGAGCTTATTTTCACAGTTTACATCATGAATTAGCCTATGTAATTATATACTTGAACATACATGATGAAAATGCTTTTTAATAGTGGTATTTAAAAAACAATTATCTTGCAAAGACAAATCTGAGACGTAAACTTTATTATTTGTCTTTCCTATTGAATGGTTTTTATGGATAATGTATATAAATTCGGCCTTCATTATGTACAATAAAAGAAAGGAAATGTGAACAACACTTTTTAGTTTTGTGAAGTTCAAAACTGAAGGTAGTGTTGTTCATATTTCCTTAGTATTTTTTTTTTTTTTTCTATTTAAGAGTATCTCTGATTTTTATAAGAATGGTGACTTGCAAGTTCCGCAAAATAAAATGTTGTTGGAGAATACATGACTATTTATTTCAAAATTAATCTGCAGACGCAGGGTAGGCTTTACTTTATACAGAGGGTGAGAGATAAAAAGTGCCAACTATAGTCAGAGATTAGAATTACTTCACAGGGAGGGCGTTAGAGTCGCCGGAGAATGTGGCAGGGAATTTGAGCTATGCTGAAAAAAAGTGCTTTTTTAATCATTGAATAATCTGTTTTTCTACATTTTTGTAGTGCTACATTGTTTTTCTGGAATATGAGTGTCCTTCAGTGGTTGTTTTTGAATGAGAGAACAAGAGAAGGAATGAGAGAGAGTTATGTGAATGATAGAAGAGGAGAGAATAGGATAAGTGGAAGAGAGGGAATGAGAGAGCGATGTGGGAATGACAGAAGAGGAGTGAATGGAAAAAGTAGGATAGAGGGAATGAGAGGAATGCAAGGGAGCACTGGAACCAGTGATGTCAGGAAGGCAGGTAAGTAGAGGAGCACAGAGAGAAAGTGTTAGAGGAGAGAGAGTGAGGGATGCATGTGAGCAATCGAGGAACAGGGTGGTAAGAGGTATAATGTATGGGGCCTCAATGATCCGTGGTGTTCAAGATAGGATGCATGAGGAGTGTTAAAGAAGACACAGAGAGGAAAGATAGTGTGCTTGTTGCCTAGGTATGATAGTGATGAGCTGAGAAGAAGAGCAATAATATTAAATCACATAATAGCTAGAATGTGTCAGAAGAGAGGATTGGAATATGTGGATGCTTGGAGGACATTTGAGGACAGTGAGAAATTGTATGAGAGAGACCGCCTGCATTTGAAAGAGGAAGAACATAGGCATCTGGTGAGAGAGTGCTGTTCTGAATGAGTCAGTGTGTCCCAGGGTGGATGGTAGTGGGGGTGACCTCTTGTGGAAATGGGTACTTGGGAGAAGGGGGATGACATCAGGTAACGCTGAGTCCAACGGAGTCTAGAGGGAATAATACTGGGTAAAGAAGCAATGGCATTTTTATGCTTTATACTAATGCCAGGAGTATCCAGAATAAAGGAGAGGAAATGGTGGTGCTGATAGCATCAGCCTGGCCAAAGATTATTGGGATCACTGAGACATGGCTGGCAGAAGAGGATATAATAACAGGAATAGAAGTAGCAGGGTACAGCATTTTTCGGCAGGATAGGAAGGGAAAGCGTGGAGGTGAAGTACTGCTCATGATAAGTGATGACTTATGTCCTCTAAGAGTGGAGGCTTTAGAAGGCAGTGACACTAATGATTTTGAAAGCATATGGTGTGAGGTAGAGGTGGGCAAGACAGGATATTTAGTGGGGTGTTGCTACAGACCAAGGAGCACAGAGGGTGGGGACCAGAAGATGTTTAGACAGTTGAGCTTGGCAAGTGCAAGAAGAAGCATTATAAATTGGGGAGAGGAAGATGCATGTAGCAATAAGAGAATGGAATTTCTAGAATTCTTGAGGGACAAATGTCTTAGGCAACATGTAATAGAGGGAACAAGGGGTTCAAGAGTTTTGGATTTGGTCATTAGAAAAGTTGATAATAACTGAGATGACATCTCTCCCACCAGCTGGAGAGAGTTACCATGTGGTTTTGACTTGGAAGATGAATAGACATGCAGGAGTATCAAAGAGATGGGAACGTATGTGGAATTATAAGGCAGGTGATTATAATAGTCTTAGATATCAACTTGGGGAAAGTTTCATGGAGGGAGGAATTGGAAGGCCAGGATATCAGTAGTGCTTTGGAATTTGTGAAGGAATATTTCTTAGCAGCAATAGTAAGCTGTATTCCATGAGTGAAAAAAAGAGGACACAATTTGGAGTAAAGTGCATGCAAACAATATTAAGCAGGAACTGAATGCGAAAAAGAGGCTATGAAAGAAATATAAAGAGACAGGTGAAGAGAAGATGCATGAAGAATATAAGACAGGCCAGAAGAGTGACTAGTATAGTAAGGAAGGAAAAACTGGAATATGAGAAGAGATTGGCCATAAGATCCAAAGAAAATCCTAGGGAATTTTTTAGTTATGTGGCCAGTAGGAGGAGAAATGACCGTGGAAGAATAACATTGTGGGATAAAAATGGGAATAGAGTGACTGATGTAGAGGACATAATGGAATTGTTCAATGAACACTTCATTGGAGTATTTCATCCTGCAGGAGTAAATTTTAATACTAGAGGGATATGGCAACTTCGAGGTTTAGAGGTGAGTGTGTTCCAAATACTGAGTACTCTGGATGTCAATAAAGCTATGGGACTGGATGGTATTTCACCACGAGTTTTGAGAGAATGTGCTAAAGAACTGACAGCTCCTTTGCCCTGGCTTTTCAATGAAAGTCTGGCTATGGGAAAGGTGCCCAGGGAATGGAAGGAAGGTAAGATAGTGCCATTGCATAAGGGCAGTAGCAGACTGGAAGTGTCTAATTACAGGCGAGTTTGTGTGTCATTAAGATCTTGGAGAAATTAGTGAGGGACCGTATACAGCATTGGGCAGATGAGGGTAATATTATCTGTGAGAGTCAATATGGATTTGTGAAAGGGCACTCTTGTTTTAGTAATATGCTAGCCTATTATAATAAAGTTACAAGAACAGTAGATGAGGGAAAAGCATATACTGCCATTTTCTTGGACTTAGCGAATGCATTTGACAAGGTGCCACATGATAATCTCATATTTAAGTTGCAGCACATGGGTTTGGATGTCAGGTTGGTCAACTGGATTCAGAATTGGCTGTCCGATTGGTATCAGAGTTGTGTATGGTGGGGCAGTTTCAAGGAGGCAGAGGGTTACAAGTGGGATCCCACAGGTCTCCGTACTGGGACCTATATTGTTTAACCTTTAGATCACTGACATTGTCAGTGGATTGCAGGGGGATATTCAGTTGTTTGCGGATAATGCGAAGCTGGGAAGGGGTATTAATAATAGTGCAGATGTAGTAGCCATGAAAGAGGATTTGAATAAACTAGACAGATGGGCAAATGAATGGGGGGTGTCGGTTTAATGCACCAATATATAAGGTCATGAGGTTTGGGACACATCGATGGAATGCTGCATACTCTATTGGAGGAGTTATACTGAGGAAGTAGGAGAGACAAGAGATTTGGGGTTGATGATTGATAGAAACCTGAAATTTAGGGGACATATTGCAAAGGTGGTGAAGGTAACACAGAGGATTGCTGTAATAATGAGAAGGACACTGACCTGCAGAGATAAAAGAGTTATCATTCCGTTGTATAAGACTCTGGTCAGACCACACTTAAACGATTGTTCTCAGATTTGGCCCCATGATTTGAAAGGGATAAATTAACTGTGGAAAGCGTACAAAGGCAGATAACAAAGATGGTTTCAGGACTGTACAATGTTAGTTATGAGGATCGGCTGAGAGAATGTGGACCGCAGAGTTTGGTGGATAGGAGGAGGAAAGTAAGTGAGACTTTTAAACTGCTGAAAGGCGGTTACAGGGTTGACACTGGGGAGTTCTTTCACATGGTTGAACAGCAGGAAGGAATGATAACAAGGGGCCATCCCTGGAAGTTACGAAAGGAAACTGAGAGCAAGAGGGTGAGGAGTGGTTTCTTTGCATGATGTGTGGTTGAACTGTGGAATGCATTGCCTCATAGAGAGGTGAGAGCGAGAACAGTCAATGAGTTTAAGGAGTGGTATGATAGGCTTTGCGTTTCCTAGGAGGGACCACCCACGATGAGTCTTTTGACTCCATTGAGGCCTGAATAATAATAATAATTTTGGAAATAGCAGTGAGGCATAACAATCAGAGTATCTTTGTGCAAATTAACTTTTGACAGGGACAATCATTTTATGAAAGAATTAACTTATTAAATTAATTACATAAGATACTGTCTCCTGGTTGAAAATAAAACTACTGTATTACAATAATCAAAAAAGAACCAAATGTAAAAATCTTACAAATTTTGTTGATTATGTTCATTTTTTTACAGTTTTATATATATTTAGTGCAAATTTTACTTAATCAGGAATATGTTTTGTTATGTGATAAAGTAATCTAAAAATATACATGTACAGTACATATGTGATTTGTATGCATTAAGTGCTAGCCTGGTTGGCAGAGTGGTTAGCATATCTGCTCTCCAGCCAAGAGGGTGTGAGTTTGAATCCCGCCAAGGGCATGGATGTTTGTGACTGTTTATCACCTTCATACATTCATTCATCCAAGTATATATATATACGCTCTCCCAAGAAGGCCTGGGTCACCATGGGAGAAGTAGACCCAGCCCTCCCGCAATGGGAGAGGCCTTCACCCTGTAGTGAGTGGAAAGGACAGGCTGATCATCATGATGCATTTAGTACTGCAATTATATGTTTAGTATTACCTGAGCTGCTATGTGATTAAGCAGTAGTGATATAAAAGAAACTTAATTGTAGTTATAAGTTGTAAACTTGCTTACCATATATTGTAATCCTTAGGGAATAACACAGCAATGTTGTATGTATATATTATTTGTAGGTTTGTGTTACAGTAGTGTTCGTACATCACTATTGCTGTACGTGTGAGCACAGTAGCAATGGCAGCTATTTTGTCACTTGAGTTTCGTTTTTTAATCTTGGTAATGGACATGCATGTTAGTTGTTGTTTTTAGAACATATGTCACTGAGGGTAACAGAAACACTAGAAATAAAAAAGATTAATTAAGCAAGGAAGGAGAGCCGAAAGAGGTCTAATAAACTACCGAGTTAAGATCACTATTCTCGGGAATGTTTTCATATGCATCTTTAACTAACTTTCCAAGGATACGGAACTCTGAAGTTGATAACTGAATTACAGTATAATACATCAAACTTATGTATATGAGAATATTTTGTGTTCTTTTCTGTAAACAAATTAAGGAAATTTGTTTACAGAAAGGAGACATATGCAAATATATTAGTTAAGTGAAGCCTTGTATACTTTGCACTCTAAGGAATTTGAGTTATAACATTATAAGAACACAGAATGAATGAATGAATGAATGAATGAGCAAAAACAATAAAATAAGAGCTGCAAAAGAAGTTCTCATATGGCCAAGTAAAAATTATAGAACTTTTAGCTGAATGCTATGTTTGATTTGTGTTGTAAAGTATTTCATGTTATCTCTCAGTACTGAATTTAAAGGTGAAAGTCAGAGTATGAGAATATATTATTATTGAGATCATTTATGTAATTCTAAGAATGGTCATTTAATTATTTGTATGTATTCAGAAGTTAGAGATTAATTCATTACTTTTAATTCTACAAGGATAGTCAGATCTCCTGAAAGTGAATCCCTCATAACTGAGAATTGTATGTACTGTGTACATTTATATGTTTACAGCAAATTAGTTTAATTTTTTATATATTAGATCTTCATTCTTTGAACATACACAACATTTTGATCCTGATGTCAATGAACCATCATGGATACAAATATGAAACATTCTAACCAACTAAAATAAAATAAAATATATTATTATCTTACTCCACAACTGACTTTAATATATAGGTTGGATAGAGGTGGGGAATAACATACTTGGCGAAAATCAAGCTCTTTAAAATATAACACAAAGGCTTCATTTCGGCGATGTTAAAACACACTGAAATAGGGGATGTTAAAGATTCATCCTTATTTTATAGCTGAAAAAATAATAGAAACTTTGAAAGTTTCCAAAGATAGAGAGCTTATGAGCATACAATCCTAGGCACTGGAGTTGCCTTAGCTTGCACTACTTAAAAGACACAAGCCTGCTTGGTCTCTGATGAGAATCAACCAGTTTGAAACAGGTATCAGGCCAATGAAACTTTTACCAAAAGCAAAAATAAACTATACAGATGCCTGGGCAGCGTTTATGTCTTCTAAGCAGTACAAGCTAAGGCAACTCCAATGCTGAGGATTGTATTCTCGTATGCTCTCTACTCAATTTTTTGGACATTTTCAAATTTTCTATTATTTCTTTGGCTATGAAATAAGGATGGATCTTTAACATTCCTTTATTTCAGTCTTCTTTATTACATTCATTAGAAGCCACCCATAATCAAATAACTTGATAGTGAATGAGATGATGTTGTAAAATGAAAAAATATGTAAATTATGCAAACAAAATAAGGCAATATATTTTGAATGCATTTAGAATGAGGCTGCAAATTCACTGCCCACTTGTCTCTGATAACTTAATAGTGGTGAGTGAGCAAGTGATTTCTGGAGCCCTGGCTATGACAGTGATATTGCTGGTATTTGGAAAGGCATTTAACAGGATACAGTACAGAGTGCTGTATTGATGCAAGGATAACTAAGGCCATCTCGTGCTATGAAAAAGATTACAGCAATACACAAGGTAAAATTAAACAGCTAAATTGTATCTGCTAATGCATTTGATTCCCTTACACGGAGTAGGCAGGGCTGTTTTAGAGCCCTATCTAACTTTTTGGAGACTGAGGGGGGGGGGGAGCTTAATCTCCACCAGAGGCCAATTAGAGATAGCTTGCCCAAGACTATCACTAACAATATCCGGCATCTAGTGAAGACAGGCAGCTGATAAGTGCCACCATCTCGGTCCATAATCCTAACACTACATATTTATTGTCTGAGATAGTGTGGGTTCTACGGTCGATTTTCTTGAGTTTACAGGACGAAAAACCCGCTCGCCTGTGCCAGAGATCAACTAACTTAGGAACTGGTCGAAGAAAGGCTTAGAAAATGTTCCTCTAGTCGGTGACTAGATTTGAACCCAGGTGTTCCTTTGGGCAGTCAAGCGCCATGGAATGCAAATGTCACTTCCACTGAGCTACACAGGCTCTCCAGCTAAATTAAATGAATAATATTTTATGCAGATCCTAACAAATTAACAAGAAAACAAGATTAGAAACATCACACTCAACGACAAAGATTTATTAATCAGCTTTGACATAATTGCCCTTTTTACTAATGTCCTGATCAATGATACTATTCTTCTCTTACAAAACTTATTTCTGCCCGATATCACAGCCCTCTTTCCCCACCTACTCTGCTCCCGGTATTTAATGCGGCAAAATAATTTTTACCTACAAAAAGAAGGTAAGGCCATGGACTCACCCCTCCCCCCACAACAGCTAACATCTACATGGAAGACCTTCAAGCAACAAGCTCTAGATTTGGCCAGCCTAAACCCAAAATCTGGCTCAGATATGTTGATGATATTTTTGCCATTTGGCCCAACGGCCACAAAACATTAAATACATTCCTAAGTCACCTGAACAAGCAACACAAACGTATCCAATTCACCATCAAAATCGAGAACAACAACTCTGTTGTTTTTCTAGACACACTTGTCACACGTCTTCCCTCAGGCGGCTTCTCCTTCCCTGTCTACTGCAAACCTATACATACATAAAAATTCATACCACCATCCAACATGAAAACTAGGAGTCATCAGCACCCCTCAAACAAAGAGCCCTAACAATTTGCTCCAATGAACAAGCTCTGAACCAAGAATTTAAAATCATTAACCAAACATTTGTAAAAAAAAGGCTACAATAAAATACAGTTCACAAGATCCTCCATAAAAATGTCATTAAAAGCAAAAAAGATTACAAGAATGCCATAGCCATACGCCACATTAGGGGCATTTCAGAAAAAACAGATAGAACACTACTTAAATACAACCTTCAAACCCCTGGCAAAATCAAGAAATTTACTTAGCTCCTCCAAAGATACTCTTCCATACTATGCCCACCCAGCGGTTTACAAAATTCAGTGTACCTGTAACCTAACAAAAAGCCAGTTGATTGATACGTTTTTTAACACGGTTGTAAATTCCATAAAAATTTTTAAATGAATGCTGATCACCGTGTAACACTAAAAGAAAGGATTACAATAATTCATTGAGATTTGACCCACAAGCGATGCAACCAATACGGTAAGCTGAAGATTCAAGTTTCGAATTTGATCAATCGACTGGCGTTTTTAAAAGGGTGTAGGGACAGCAATATCACTCCTAATTGCATCAGGCTAAAGAGAAAATTCACCTCAACAAAGGTGTAACAAATATACCACCACATGGAGAAAGTACTACTCAGAGAGCAGATCTAAGCTACCAGAAAGAACCTAGCCGCTACACAAAACCAGCTACTAAAGGAAAAACTGGAACTTTCAAGCTACATAAACAAAGATATTTGGATGATCCTAGAAAAGATTACGGACAACACAGCAAACCAAATCCTCCAAACGAAGAAAGAAAACTTAATTTCCAAATTCCAAAGACTAAAAGAACAACAAAACCAGCTGCCATATTCAAAGTTCTCCACGGTGAACAACAACCATCAACCCACCAGAAGCAAGAAACAACAGGAGCCACCAATTGCCCTAACCACGCTCTAAAGACAAAATCTCTATACTTAAAGGTTTAAATTTTGCTATAGTACCGAAATCGATAAACAAACTTGAATTTATTTGTAATATTGAAAGAGGCCTAAGATTCATCCCAAATAACATAGCAGACAAAATACGTTTAGCAACTGCCAACATTTTAAATTATAACAAAACAATAACAAGCAACATAACTAAACATGTATTAACAGCAATAAAATCACTTAAAACAAATCCGAACTTATTAATAACCAGAGCCGATAACGGAAATGCCACTGATATTTTAAACCGTACCATTTATGTAGAAAAATGAATCTGCTGGTCTCTGACAATAACACATATCAATTAGCTAACTACAATCCAACCAATAGAATAAAAAACAAAACAGAGAAACTACTTAGGTCAATTACCACATGGCCTGAAGATACAGTCAAAAAATTATTTCCACACTACATGTGCTCCCCAAGAATTTACGGGCTACCAAAAATTCACAAAGAAAACACACCGCTAAGACCTATAGTTGAAGGAATTGATAGCCCGACGTATAACTTAGCCAAAAAATTTGCGACAACACTCAAGGAGTTGGTAGGTCACTCTCCCTCCTATATCAAAAACACACAGCACTTCATAAACATCATCAAAGACATTACATTAGATTAAGATGATTTATTAGTCAGTTTTGACATCTCTGCCCTCTTTACGAATGTCCCAATCAATGACACAATCCTTCTCCTACAGAACAAATTCCCTCCAGATAACACAGCGCTCTTTGCACATGTATTACGTTCTGGTTATTTTGTATGGCAAAACGCCTTCTACCTACAAAAAGAAGGCATAGTCATGGGCTTGCCATTATACCCCCGCTATTGCTAACTTTTACATGGAACATTTTGAGCAACTTGCTTTAGGTTCCTCCCCTCTAAAACCCAAAGTCTGGCTTAGATGCGTTGAAGATGTTTTCGCGATCTGGTCCCATGGCTGCCAGACATTAGACACATTCCTTAGCCACCTAAACAAACAACACAAATGCATACAGTTCACAACTGAGATTGAAAAACATAACACACTTACGTTTCTAGATACACTTGTTACACGTCTTCCCTCTGGCAATCTTTCCTTCACTGTTTACCGGAAACCGATACATACGGGACAATATATACACATAAACTCCTACCACCACCCAACACAAAAACTAGGTGTCATCAACATTCTAAAAAACAGGGCTCAGGCGATCTGTTCCAGTGAACAGGCACTGAAAGACAAATGTAAAATTATCAGTTCCAAAAAAACGGATACAGCCAAAACACTATTAACAAAATTCTCTACAAAACCTCAATAAAAAACAAAGACAAACCAGACTACAGTAAAATTATAACCATTTCCTACATTAAAGGAACATCAGACAAAATAAACAGAGTACTACAAAAATACAACCTCAAAGCCACTTTTAAACCTCCCACAAAATTAAAAAGCTTACTCAACTCATCCAAAGATCCACTCCCTCCACTAGGCCACCCTGGAGTATACAGTATTTATTGTACTTGCAACATACTATATGTAGGAGAAACAGGACGCATAATTCCTATCAGACAAAAAGAACATAAATGACACATTAAATATAATAATTATGGTGAAGCTGGCCTTTCAGATCATGCCCTGAATACCTTACACAGAATTGTTCGGAAAAGCACTAGCTGTCTACATCACACTAAAACATGGCATGAACGGAAATTTAAGGAAGCCTGTGAGATCATTATCAACCACCCCAATCTGAACAATAATGATGGGCTTAAAATCCCAAACATATGAAAGGCATATATTCGACCCACAGAACCTTCCTCACTAAGAACAACTATAAACAGGACTGTAAAAAATTCAGTATCTTAAATAACAATTGCAATACTAAAAATAGGACATTATTGTTTCTGAAAGAAAACGTCTGTAAGTAAGAATGTTTAATCCTGTCAACATAAATAGAATTTAGCTTGATGTAATTTATAATTTTTTTTTTTCCACTAGAGGTCATGCCAGTAGAATAACATGTGATCAAATCATTGTTTCTCTAGCTTACAGTTAATAAAGCAACTCAGCTTGTCTTGTATATTTATGTATGCTCCAGATGATGATCTTGATATGAAGATCGAAACATCAGGATAATAAAAACGTTTTTTTAACACAGTTGTAAATTCCATAAAATTTTTTTAATGAATTACATTATTACTAACTTCCTATCTGCAATTTTCCTCCAAATCAATCTGTTACCTGCCAAAACAACAAGAGTCTTGGGAAGTTGAGATACCCTGCTCTTATACAGATGTTGGAGGTTTAGTTGTATTGAAAGTGAATGTGATATTCCTGGTCGAAACCAGATGACCACCTGTACGTATCAGAATGCACCTCCTACCTATCACTCCCTGATCCTTAAGCTTTGAACATATCTTCCCCATAAAAAATCACATTCTAATGTATCACTCCTGTACAAGGATCGAGTATTTTATGAGGTGTTACCATTATTGGTATTCCATCCACTGATGCTGCTCTCAGTACTTTTTCAGAATGGTGGTGAAATGTTTCTACAAGGATATCACCAGAATGTAGTTTTTGTTAACTGGCATGGATAATGAGAAAAACTGGTACATTTATACTGGTATCACATGTTTTGTTTCTTATATTATCAAATGCTGAATCTGCAGTATCAATACTTGGTTGAAACATTTTCAGTACCCTGTAATATTTGAGGATGAAGAATTCATGCTCAGGAGATATTTCATTTGGTGCCAATGATCCCCACAGAGCTTCACATTGATGCCCACTGAACAGCAAGCAATGGCTGCATTCAGAGGTGGAATGGTAAGGTTATGGTGGGCGCTACACAATCATCACAGCAAGCCTTGATTCCCGTACACAGACCATATGGTAGGAGACTTATTGCAATACTGTTGATCCTTGCATGTATGCCCACCAGCTGATCGATCCTGGCCAAGCAATCCAGGACCGCCCCTCTTGCTGAAGTCAAAGTAGTGTCAGACTATGAGGATGTCCCTTTCCAAATGTCGACGGGTCGCACTGCACAGTATACATGGTAGGAGGGCATTTGATCTGGAACATAAACTGCTCCTATACAAGATGCTGAACAGGTCAGTCATGATTCATGGCTCACCTACATGGAATCTCACAGTAGATTCAAACTTTAGTAAACTACTGATAACCCAAAACAAATGCATACAGTGTTCAACGCACCATGGTTTGCAAGAAACTTACAGCTTCACCGAGAAGCTGATTTCCCTGAGATCAAAACTTTCCTACGCAAAAGTGCTGTACTCATAATATTCTTTGCAAATGCTGCCATCCACCCTAATCCATTAATCCACTAAGCAGTAAAACACAGTGAGCACAACCCTGCAATACACAAATGTCCCCAAACCATACTGAGCAGGTAAGCTTTTTAAACCCACTACCAGAAGTCCAAAATGGGTGAGCCTATGGTTCCATACAATCCCAACTTCATTACAGTCTACCACCTAGTGGTAGACTAAAACAAACATTTCAGGACAAATGTCCTAAAAAACGTTACTGATATTTAAAAACTTAGTAGTAGTCAACAGCAGGGGCGTAGCGAGAATGGTGGGGGTGGGGGGGTGGGGGGGGGGGAACGCTAGAAAATTTTCCAAAAATCTTTTTCAAATTACAACTGATTTTTTTTTATTTATGTTGTGTCGTGTCTTCTATTTCTGTACTACTTATGAATTAGCGATCATTGCAGATGCTCAGTCAAAGGTTGTATGTGATGAGTAGTGTGTATTCTCCGTTACCCAACTCGGGTCTAGTCATCCCCTTCTCCTTCTCTTAGATTCCACTTCACCTTACACTATTACTCTCTGGTGTCAATCTGTCTATCGTCACCCCCTATCCATGCTACCAGATTCACATCCATTCCCATTTGCTCCAACTGTTGTAATAGTTTTCCATACAGCATTCTGTCAAATGATTTTGCAAAGTGCAGCAAGTATCATGGTGTAAACATTTCCCTTATCAATTCTGCTGTCACTCTTTTATAAACTGTGAGTAAATTACTAAGGCAGGACCTATATTATACAAAGCCATGCTGCCACCACAGAGTATTGTATTCCTATCTGCCTACTGCTGGATTTTACCTTTAACCAACTTTCCCAATACATTAACCTTGATTGTGAGATGCTAATTGGTCAGTAATTTGCAATTTCTGTCTTGGAGCCACCTTTATGTAATGGAACTATTTTACCTTATAATAAATTTGGTTTAATCCTTTATCCAAGTATATGTAAACAAAGTTTGCACCTGAAGTATCTTCAGGACTGAGGCAACTCATAGTAAAGGTTGACCAAGCTCTCATCATTACTTGTCTTAGTATCTCCCATAATGCAAAGCAAATCTCCTTGCGGACATGTATAATGCTATGCATTAAGGGAAGGGCCACTACCCAGACCAGTTTCGACCTTTATTGAGATCTCGTCAGTGGGAGCCAGACCCAGAATTGGTGATACTAAGGCAGAAGCAATGGAGAGGTCATATTTACTTATACAAGTTTCCAAAAGGTGTACCACCTTATTATTAAATTACTCTGGATTTAGAGAAAGATGTTGGAAGTTGTTTTTTTTTTTTCCCACTTAGTTAGACTATAAGAAATTTAGTTTAATCCTTTATCCAGGTGCATGCAAACAAAGTTTGTGCCTGTGCTTTGCATTATGGGAGATACTTGGTCCACCTTTACTACGAGTTGCCTCAGTCCTGAAGATACTTCAGACGCAAACTTTGTTTGCATACATTTGGATAAAGGATAAACTAAATTTATCATAGTCTAACCAAGTGGAAAATAAACTTCCAACTATCTTACCCTCTTTCCACTCCCTCTTGAAACCTTGCCAGAGCTGAGACTTAGATTGAACAACTTCATCCGAGGCACTGTCAATTCTCTTATACACTGGCATAACATGCAGGCCAACTTGCCATGCAGTCTCACAACTGTATTTTCATTGATTTTTTTTAATATGCTGAGCATCTTCTGTTCATCTACCTCAATTCGCACATCAGTCTCTGCCACATCATCAACTGCGAAATCTCCCTGACTGATACACCTTTGCAAAGTAATCACTCATCAATTCAACTATTTCTTTTGCTTCTGTCACCTTCCTACCATCAGCACTGATTAATGTCATCCTTCCATAGTCATTTCTCCTCTTATATAATGAAAAAAACTCTTGCATTTACAAGAAAGTAAATGTTTCTTGCTTGCACTCTGTACTGCTCAATGAGTATGCTGATTACCTTTTTCTTAATATTCCCACCAAAATGTTTTTTTTTTTTTTTTCCAGCTCTTGCTTTATATTTCTACTCATCCATTCAACTCCCACTTGGTTTATCCACCTGACAGTGTGCATGCAGTCCAATATTTGGCTCTCTCAAACAATTCCTGACTACTCCAAAGTAAGTCCTAAGTCTGTCATAATTGCCAGCTTTACAGTTTAACATAAACCCTTTCTTGGCAGACAATTCCATATGTTTAGCAACCTCCCAGAAGAACAATGGATGATCGTTCTCCACCATTCGAGGCACAGTGCCTACCTTGGTTATGGATATATCTTCTGACAGTATTACAAGATCCAGCATTCTCAAAACCCTGGTCCCCTCCAGGACATGCTGTTTCAGGTAATTATTCCTTAGCAACTGCATAAAATCCACTTCCATCTTGCCATGCCCCCTTCCCCCATTCCGCACTCCAACTACATCCCCCATAATAATTGTTTGGCCTACACTCGTGTTAATTTGTTGATCTTGTTATAAAAAATGAGCATTGGATTTAGGATTCTCTTTGGATCTGACGATGGATGTGTCTTGCTCACAGACATTTGAAAGCAACGAGGTTTGTCGTTGTGGGATATCTGCGGAAGATGCTCCAAGCTTTCTTTGAGCTTTCTTGCCAGCTGTGCAATCAGTGTTCAACTGTAGTTTATGAAAAAGTGGAAATCAACTAGAAAAGGGATTGCAGTTGTGGCAGCTGGTGTAATACACTGTCTCATGCGTCACTGCATCTCTGATAGGAGATGAGATGACAGTTGCAGAATCTAATTCTGTGAAAGAAGAGAAGATGAGTGTGTCAGCTTGCACGATTTTGCATCGTGATGCAGTAAGTGGTTGCCTATGCAAAGAAAAGTAGATATCATGGTAAAATTATCACACCCAAATAAGTCATCAGTTTCCCATTTAAGCAATGGAAGAGGAATGGTGAGCAGACAGTTAAGTGAGTGACAGTGAATGTTTGGGTAGGCATATGGTAGAAGGTGTGTGTTGCTTCCTGTGTTTAAGATGGAGAGATTATTGTTCTTGACCATACGCTAAACAACTCTTACTCTGATGTTAGCTCATGCATTACCCCACACACATTATTGTGTCTGTTTAAATCCCCTATTAAAAGTAAAGGGGATGGTAACTGCAATATGATGTCATCAAGGTCATCCTATCTGCAGTACGAGATAAGTAGATACAGCATATTATAAGAGATCCAACAGTCAGATGGCAACTGCCTCTATGCTTGTATTAAGTAGGCCTTACTGGAAAGAGGTATGGTTGCCGAATAGGATGGCAACTCCTCTATGGGCAGGTCGATCTGCTATCTTGTCCTTACAGATTTTTGTAATGCTGGGCTGTTACTAGGCTGGAGGAGTGTCCTGCAGGCAAAAGCACATTAGGTTATACTTCCACAAGAGGATCTTGATGTCGTTGTTTTATGGAATCCACGACAATTCCATTGTAGAAATGTGCTCGTTATTTATCTTTGGTGATAGCATCTGGCTTCCGATGTTGTGAGGTCTTCTTTTCATTAGCCTTGGATTTTTTCCTTTGGGAGAACTGTGGATGGCCAATGTCCATTATTTTTTTTTCTCACAGGAATATTCAAGACATCATCAAACTGGACTCCTTCAAGGACATTAGGTATATTATCTGTTTTTTCTTCTTGCAGGAGAATGGAGATATCCGTCTTATTTATTAATTGATCTGGTGGTATGTCCTCGATTCTCTGTGGCACACATTCCTTTTTTTTTTTTTTTTTTTTTTTTTCCCCCCTTTAACTAGTGGATTCATTTTAGCTATATCCCTGGGAATAAGACCATATTGATTTTTCTCTTTGATACCCTCTAAATAGACAGGAAGCATATCATACAGTTCGGAGATGTTTAAGTTGTAGAAGGCAGGATGAACATGCATGTTCATCCTGCCTTCTACATGAACATGTTAAGGTCCTTGTCGACACTTTCTTTACAGTTACCTGCTCAGTGTAAGATAGTTTACCAACAGATGTTGTTGTTGCTTTTGTTATATATAACCTCTTTGCCTCCTGATTTGGGATGGTGTGTTTTTTTAATCTCCTTTTCATCCTTGCACCTTTGGAATGCTCGGGAGTAGGCTGAGTGATCTCCCTCACAATCAGGGCATTTTGGTGTTTTGCACTTGCAATCTTCATGATCATGATCTTTACTGCCACATCAGGCACAATGTTGAAAGTGAGGACGATATTCCACATGGAAACCAGGTGATCAGAGCTACATATGTATGAGGATTCTCCTTACAGCTGTCGCTCCTTGGCCTCTCAATTCAGAACATATCTCTTGATATGTTCTGAATATGTTCTGAATCTCCTCACAATCAGGGCATTTTGGTGTTTTGCACTTGCAATCTTCATGATCATGATCTTTACTGCCACATCAGGCACAATGTTGAAAGTGAGGACGATATTCCACATGGAAACCAGGTGATCAGAGCTACATATGTATGAGGATTCTCCTTACAGCTGTCGCTCCTTGGCCTCTCAATTCAGAACATATCTCTTGATATGAGGAAGTCTCACTCCAATATTACTCCTTGAGAATAGTTCAAAGTTGTGTGTGTGTGTGTGTGTGTTTGCGTGCGGTGGTGATGTGAAACATTGATATTCCCATGATAGATGCTGCACGAAGGAGTACCTCAGATTGTGTGTTGTTGTTTCTATAAGAATGTTCCCTGAATGGAGTCACATGACTGATTTCGGAGATCCTGCCAACCCTTATGAATAAAGAACGATGAACAGTTTCCTGAGCAGACAATCACCAGCCGAGTGTAATATTAAGTTTGGTATGTTTATTGCTGCGATGGTTTCTGGACATGGGTGGGGCTTGTTGAGGGCACCTCATAAACTACAGGATGAAAATTTATTCATGTTCAGGAGGAAGTTGGTTCAGCACCAGAGATCCTCACTCAGTGCAGAGCCATACATGGAAAACCCAGTTTCTAAGTAAACAATAACTGTGCTAGGGAGTTGAACACCAGGGTTACTTCAGACACCATATCAGCACGACAGCAAGCCTTGGGCCCTGTTCCAGACAATAAGGAAGGAGACTTACAGCAACACCATTGACCCTTGTAGGCCAACCCAATAGCCAACTGATCCTGGCTGGCCATCCGGTACAGCATGTATTGCCAAAGCAGAGACCACAGTAGAGTGAGACTACCAAGGTCCCCCTTTCTGGATGTCCGTGGGTCACACTGCACAGCAAACACAGCAGTAAGGCATTGGATTCCACTGATGGTAGTCTGGAAGATAGGACAGTAAAAGACACAGGAGAAGTAGAGTGAAGGGGAAGAAAAGCATAGAAGAATGAGAAGGAAAAGGACCAGTCCCTTTTCCTTCCATGTAAGGCACTGGAAGGTACCTCACATGGTGTCAAAAGTGTACCAAATGGCCTAAAGGATCACTGGGATCTTAAGAAAACATACCAACTATGGATAAGGAAGTTATTATCCCTCTACATAAGGTCTCGATATGCTAACATCTAGATTATTTCGCAAAGATGTGATTGTCTGAATATCTTGGGGATGATTAAGTGGTAGAGTATTTAGGGAGAGGTAATTAAGATGTTTTAAAATGCTTGCTATCAGGCTAGATTAAAGGTTTGGCATTACAAAATTTGGTGGAGAAGGGGATATGATAGAAAGATGCATGTTGTCTAAATGGATTTTATACAATAGACGCAGAATAAAATTTTCAATACACAGCAAGAAGGGAGAGAGCAAGGGGTCATCTCTGGAAATCGAGTGTGGTTAACAAGGATGTGAGGACAGTTATTTTTTTACTTGGAGAGCAGTGAATGAGTGGAATAGGTTGCCAGATGTAAGTACACATTCAATGAATGAATTCAAGGAAAGGTATGATACATTGTGCAAGTTGGTGTGGGCCTCTTACGATGAGTCCTGGGAATATGGGAATGGTCAAATAATATTAAGTGACAAAAGCTACATAAATGATCACTGCAATGATGAAGATACTAATTTGTAATGCCTTAGATACAATTGCATCCAGACTACTAATGATCAGATCTTAAATAAGTTAAGGAGAAAGAGAGACAGATAATGAAGATGATGATGGGACTGTGGAATGCTGATTATGAGGAGAGATTCAAGGAATGCAGGCTACAAATCCTGGTGAATAGCAGTATGAAAGAGACATATGGTGGCAAAAGAATTTTAGAGGACAGATTCCTAGGAAGCTGAATTGGCATGTGGTCATTAAATGTTTCAGTTATATTTTAGTCATGGGAAATGATTGAAATAGGCTGCTGGACGGAATAGTTAATGCAGCATCAATGAATGAATTTAAAGAGCACTATGATAACTGTTGTGATTGACTGGACTTCCTGCAATGAGCACTTGCAGATATCAGTTTAATAATAAGAACATAAGATACATAATAATTAAATTGAATTATGCTTACCAGCAGCATGTCCTTGTCCATTATACTGCTGATGATCTACCACATCAACATCTTCTTTGTTGCTGCCACATTTGTTTTCAGCATTACTGCTATCATAACTACCACCTTGTATTTCTTCTACATGTTCTAAATTTCCATTTGTTTTTTCCTTATATCTCATTCGTTGAATGTATCTTTCTGGAGTGAGTCCCCCACTTGTAGGTTTCTTTCCTTTCCACAGAAGTGAAAGTTTTGACTTTGTTTTTGAGTCTACAGTAACTTCAAAGTAACTGAAATATACAATATCTCCCTCTTTCAAAATGTTCAATAAATTCTTTGAAATTTCTTTAGCTTGCTTTCCATCTATATAGACATCTTTGAAAAAAAAAACTAATGGCCTCTCAAGATTCTTAGCACTTACTGATCCATGATATTCTTCAACATGTTGCACAATCCCAGTTAAACCTCGAAACACTTGATAAAGTGATTTTTTATTTTTTGTTGAAGGTGTTCTCAAAAACTTGCTGTTTTTATCATAAATATCTATTTGTTGAATTTTTTTTCTTTTTTGTTCTGCTACTGGTAACCAGCCTCCAGAATCTTCTGATGCTGTATTTTCAGGCTGACTTTTGACACCTTTGAAGGTTTCTTTATGATTAGTAAACTGCAGTTTATCATCTTTATTCTGATTGTGAGAAAGACATTTTTCAAGATTATCTTCTTGTTTGGCATTGGCTGAATTTTTAGCACCATGATTACCATTCAGCAATGACGTAGCCCATTCAAAATGTAATAATTCCTCAGTATTTGTAACTGACTTTGGGTGCACTGATACATCATTCTTATGTGATAATTTCCAACCATTATCAACTGTGTGATGTAAATTATTTGTTTCTATAGGAAACTGAGATTGGTGTTCTGATCTCTTTTTCTGGCTAATGTCACAAATTCTGGGTTTAGGCCCAGACCATACCAGTTCAGCTATCCATTTATCGGTAATGCTCTTTCTCACTGCATCAAAATGAAAATTCCACCCATCATCGACTTCCCAGCGTAAGTTGCGTACTCTGTCACCTTGAATATAAATCTTATCAGCATGAACTGAAACTTGTTCTTCACCATTTTCTCCAAATTTGATAACTGCTATATCTTCAGATTGCACAAATATTTTTCCAGAATAATTTTCAAGCTTGTTATCAAATGTCTTGGGTTGCATTTCCTTCTGATCAAAATTTTTAGTGTAAGCTACATAAATTTCAGAACAATCACTCTCTAACATTTCAGGATCATCCACAGTCATTTTATTACCATCAGTTCCCCAGTCACTGAGCTGCTCTTTAAAAGAGCAATGCGTCTTACAATTAGACGACTCATCATCAGTTGATGCAGGTGTTGGCAATTCTGTAGAAGATACACAGACTTCTTTATTATCATCTTCTTCATCACCTGTTTCAATACTTTTGGATGACAGAACTCTAACCGCTTGCAAACGTACTAAAGAATCCTTCTTCTCAGTTCGTTTAGCATTAAACTTCACAAGATCACTCCTTTTTAAAATGTCATCAAGCTGGGATATCTTAGAAAGGTTTGGACAATTTCTGATATCTTTCATATGAAAAAACACACTGTCTCTTGGGTTACTACACCTGGAAATAAATCCATGCGGATTAAATACATTGTTTATCATACCTTCCTCTGTGTAAAGGAACGCATTGTCTGGTTCAGATTTTAAAGTAGATCTACTGCCACTGGGCCTTCCAGTATTTAAACCAGGAGCAAATTCAGAATCACCAAAATACTGTTTACTTTGTGGACGCCATACTCTTAAAGCCCGATAGGTAGCTGAATAATTACCGCCTGCTTTTAGTGCATTAAAATAAACTGTTTGACCACAATGAAGGTTCAAATTCTGAAGTACTTTTTCTTCTCCACTCTCAAATTTAGATCCATCAAAATATACAGAAGTAGAAATTGGACTGGTGACACTAATAAAACCATATGTAGGAAACAGCCTATATATTTTTCCTTCAGCTGCTTTTAAAGTTAGACTGCCATTTAAATTTTTGATTTCAGCATCAGAAGGATGTGATAGATTAATTGCTAAATCCATGGCATCGTCTACATTTGAAGCAAGATATACCTTTTCATTTCCATCTAATATAAACTCCTCTGGGTGTAAACAAAGAAATTCCTTTAATTCTGCTCGCATTGTTCCAAAATAGTTCCTTATATCCTCTGAAAGAGAAGATAAATGGCCAGTAAGATTCTGAAGTGATATTCCCTGGTATCGCTCGATTCTTTTTCTCAAAAATTCTATATATTCATTTTCCAGTTTTGTTTGTGAAGTCGCATTATTCATTTTGGCCTGATTAGAAGTAGCTGACTATGTTCGCAGTAATCCTGAAAAAAAGATTGCTAAGTTCAATGTATACACAACAAAAAGTATTATTTTATTTAGAAATAAACCAACATCAAATCCGTCAATAACCAGCCATGACATACAAATGACCCACTGCTTAATCTCCACCAGAAGGTAAAATCCAAGTACTGAAATGTTACTAGTTTCAATCTTATTACTACAGTATTATGATTACACAATCCCAATTAAACAAGTTTTGTCCTCTTTTCAAATACTACTAGTTACAGGCATCTCCTTGGAGTCCGAAGACTCATCGCAAAAGGCACACACTAAGCAATAATCACACAATACCTATCAAACTCTCCTTATATTCATTAACTCACACAGCACTCACAAACACCTCTGGCAACTCACTATACTCATTCACCAGTTTCCAAACAAAAAGAATCTAGTTTTCATGACCTTGCTAACCACATTCTTACAGGACAAGGGGTTACTCCTTGTTCTCTACTGTCTTCCTATATACAGTAAAATTTTCTTCACATCAATCTTATAAAACCCCTACATGTTTTATCGTTTCAACTCTTTTTCTGCCTTTCAACCAATTTTTGAATTTATCCTGACAGGGAGCATTCTAGAGACCTGTCACCATCTTAGTTACTAACCTTTAGATTCTCATCCTTAAGAAACCCAGGTGGCCAAATCTTTGTGCATATTTTTATGAAGTTTGGCACACTAATCATGGAATTTTTAAAATTTTTTATTTATTAGTCACCGTTTATTCATAAAACTACACTAACACTGCACTAAAATTATTCATATTATACAAACAATTTAAGACTAAAGTCAGTCATTATGTAAGACTGTATGTCTGTTGCAGCTGCACGACAGGGGTGACTGAGATGATCAACAATAACAAATGAGTACATGCATGGGTTGTGTAGGAAGAATGGTGTTCAGTATGTAGATGAATAGAGTGACTTCAATGGGTGAAAGGATCTGAATATGAACAACAGACTGCACTTGAATGGATCTTTGGTTACGTGTTTAGGGAAGGGGTTGAGAGAATGGATTTGTGTAATCAGGAAAACTGAGTGGTTAGAGTGAAAAAGTGAGTGTGAGGCTCAGGCTCTTTTCAGCCAAATGAAAGGGAAAATGGGAATGATCACAGAATGATGGATGGAACAGGATGAACATTAAAGGTGCAAAGGTACATGTAGGCATGAAGGAAGGCAGGTCGGGATTACTGGCACAAGGACAATTAAGGCCACATTAATACATAAGTAAATAAGCAAAATCTTATGTACAAGCAAAAAACAAACAATGCAATATATACATAAAAAAAAAAATAAGCAAATGCAACAATAATGATTTGTAAGAAGTTAAAAACTTTATGCATTTTGTCCAAGTCTGATAAGATCTCCTCGAGTGTATATGGCTCAGCTACAGTAGTATAAGATCTCTACCTGTCTTAAGTAAAGTGGGGGCACTACACAAGAAGAGAGCACATAAGATGAGTGTTACATTCCTCGAACAGACACGCATCATCACCCCCCACTAAGGAAGAATATGAGACAAGTGAAACTGATGCATACATAAAGCACCAACTTCCTCTCCTCAGTTCCTACATACGCTGGATTGCCAATGGTAAATTTTGGGTTTATTGATATACACTTTATTTGTTGCTCCCTGACAGGATAATTAACAGAGATCAGTTAACTTTATTTTTTATTAAATATCTGTAATCCATAAAGGGGATCGACAAACAGTAAGTAAAGAATGTTAAAGCTGACTCAGCAGCTGCATATGCAGTCTTGTTTTCCTTGATTCCAATGTGGCTGGGGATATAGCACAATCAAACATCTAGAGGGCGTGCCTTCATTTGATAGATTGTAAAATTCAATTGTAAAATTTGTTAGAGTACTACACATGGACTGCATACAAGAAAAAATATGGTGTGTAAAGATCTCAGCGAGTCAGTAGTGGTTGTGAGTGTGGAGCAAGCTCTATGGCATGCAGCTCAAACCTATAGTTACGGATTCAAGTAAGGTCTCACCAGAGACAATGTGGTCAGGAAATACAGCAATGGATATAACAGATGACCTGGATGCCAGCTGTCTGTACTGGCTAGTAAGAAATCAGAATACTCTGCTTTCTGTATATAAAAGATCTCCTGGCAGACTGATGTAGTACATAACTTCCTTAATTGAAAGGAATGTTGCCTACATCAATGCCAAAGGTTGTATAATCTCCTTTGCACACAAAACAAAGGAATGTGTGCAAAGAAGTAGTCTGTTGCTTGCTGCACTGAACTTTCCAACACAGAGGGAAAAAAATGCTAGTCCACATAGAATGGTTAGGCAAAGATTTTATTTTTAGGCATAGTTAAGTAATCAACGCTTCTGTTCAAGAGCAACTTCATTTGCTTCAATATAGATGGTCTTGTTAACTTGATTTTTTTTTTTTATTGAATTATAAATTAATTGGTGTATTTTTAGTATATGATTGTAGTTTTTAGTGGATTCATTATATTTAGTGCATACAGTAACATAATTATAGATACATTGTAAAATTTAGGTTGTTTTAAAAATGGCGTCAAAACTCCATAAAAACAAAGCACAAGTTACCAAAGATGGCGGTGATGGAAACCTTTATACAGCTGATCAGAGACACTGCAGCACCACTGTTGAAGATATAAGTGAGGATAACTTAACACTTGAAACACCACAATTAAAACAAATTATCAGACAATCGATGAGAGAATTAGAAAAAGTCGAGAAACAATTAAAGAACTCAGACAGCACAAGAAAAATGAACTTAACAAGAAGCAGGAAAATGTTGAAGTGGGTAAGGTAACAATGAATAATTATACTAACAATAAGGTAAGTCATTTAGAAAATTAACAATAAGGTAAGTCATTTAGAAAATTAACAATAAGGTAAGTCATAAGAAAAAAGTAATATGGTACGGTGATTCAATCATGTTGTACCATTACTAAATATAAAGAGTCAGAGGCTTCAATTCGGAGATGTAAAATTATTTAAATTAAGGGGATATTACATCCCACATTGTTTCAGAGCTGAATAAGGGACTCGAAGATAGAAATCGAAGAGTTTCATGCCGAATATAGAAACTATATACAGTTCGGCGAGTCCAAGCGTAAGCCAAATATCTGGTAGCGCAACATCAGGGCAACTCATAGCAAAGGTGGAGCAAGCTCCATTCACTGTTCTTAGTATTTTCTCATAATGTAAAAACATAGCCCCTAGGAGCTGTATTACCGTTCTATATTATGAGTGAAGGTCACTTCTCTAAAGTTCCCAGACTACCCAGACTGGTTTCAACCTTTTTTTGAGGTCTCATCAGTGAGTAGGTAAACCTGGATAATACCAAGTTTGCAGTGAACAGAACGGCATGAAACTCTTAGATTTCTATCTTTGAGTCCCTTATTCGGCTCTGAAACAATGTAGCATGTAATATCCCCTTAATTTAAATAATTTTACATCGCCGAATTGAAGCCTTTGGCTCTTTATATTTAGTAATTTATTAGGAATTGCCAAGAAGGTGTCCTAATAAATTACTAAATATAAAGAGCCAAAGGCTTCAATTCGGCAATGTAAAATTATTTAAATTAATGGGATATTACATGCTACATTGTTTCAGAGCCGAATAAGGGACTCAAAGATAGAAATCTAAGAGTTTCATGCCGAATATAGAAACTACATAAAGTTCAGCGAGTCCAAGCGTAAGCCAAATACCTGGTAGCACAACACCAGGGCAACTCATGGTATACCTATAATAAATTTAGTTTAATCCTTTATCCAAGTGAGAGGCAAACAAAGTTTGGGCCTGAAAATATCTTCAGGATTGAATATGGTGTTGTACTATCTTACCTGAGTACGTAGTACAACACCAGGCAACTCGTAGCAAAGGTGGAGCAAGCTACCAACACTCCTATCCCAGTATCTCCCATAATGCAAAACACATCTCCTTGCAGATATGTACAATGTTATGCATTAAGGGATTGGCCACTACCCAGACTAGTTTCGACCTTTATTGAGGTCTCTTCAGTGGGAGCCAGGCAGAAGCAATAGCAAGATCATCTTTACCTATAGGAGTTGCCAAAAGGTTTCCCATCTTTTTTTTTTTATTAAATTACTCTGGATTTAGAGAAAGATGGTGAAAGTTTATTTTTCACTTGGTTAGACTATAATAAATTTAGTTTAATCCTTTATCCAAGTGAGAGCAAACAAAGTTTGCACCTAAAAATATTTTCAGGACTGAATATGGTAGGATAGGAGTGTTGGTAGCTGGCTCCACCTTTGCTACGAGTTGCACTACTTACCTAGGTAAGAAAGTACAACACCATATTCAGTCCTGAAGATATTTTCAGGCGCAAACTTTGTTTGCGCTCACTTGGATAAAGGATTAAACTAAATTTATTATAATCTAAGCAAGTGAAAAATAAACTTTCATCATGGTATACCTGGTGCAACACAGGGCAACTGATAATAAAGGTGGAATAACCTCCATTCACTGTACTTAGTATTTTCTCATAATGTAAAGGCTCCACATTTACTATGAGTTGCCCCATGTTGCACTACCAGGTATACCATGAGTTGCCCTGGTGTTGCACTGGCAGGTATTTGGCTTATGCCTGGACTCACTGAACTTTATATAGTTTCTATATTCCGCATGAAACTCTTAGATTTCTATCTTTGAGTCTCTTATTTGGCTCTGAAACAATGTGAGATGTAATATCTCCTTAATATAAAGAATTTTACGTCGTCAAATTGAAGCCTTTGACCCTTTATATTTAGTAATTTATTAGGACATCTTCTTGGCAATTCCTATAGTAGAGTATGTAAGTTCTGTTCGCTGCAAACTTGGTATTATCCAGGTCTCACTACTCACTGATGAGACCCCAATGAGGGTTAAAAACACAGGTGCGGGACGAACCAGACTCTGAGAGGCTCTGCTCGGAGGTAGGTTTTTGCCTGTCTCTGAGTGGGGCCACCACTGAGATTATGGTTCTGCTTGGTGGTGGGGGGTGCCTGCCACAGAGTAGAGCCAATGATGAGAAGCTCTTCTCGGTGATGGGGTGAGCTTGTCACTGAGTGGAACAATGCTGAGTTGGGCGATCTTTTGGGATCGTCTTATTTTTAGAGCCCACTTCACCTATACAAAGGTTGAAACTGGTCTGGGTAATGACCGTCTCATAATGTAGAACAGTAATACAGCTCCTACAGGCTGGGTTTTAACATTATGAGAAAATACCAAGAACAGTGAACGGAGCTCGCTCCACCTTTACTATGAGTTGCCCCATGTTGCACCACCAGGTATTTGGCTTATGCTTGGACTCGCCGAACTTTATATAGTTTCTATATTCGGCATGAAACTCTTAGATTTCTATCCTTGAGTCCCTTATTCGGCTCTGAAACAATGTGGGATGGATGTAATATCCCCTTAATTTAAATAATATGGTGCCATCATTCTATATTGTGGTGGTACAACATGATCGATTTTCATGTAGTACTATCATATCCTATACATCCCTCAAGGGTACGTGTCAGGAATTTGATGATGATTCGATCATGAAATTTGCACTTGCCAAAGGAGTCGCTACTTCGAGATTCCCAGGAGCTAATATTAAAGATAACATAACAGAGAAACAGAAAAGCAAAGAAAAGAAAGGACATGGCAGTGCCTGTTGGAACTAATGATTTAAGTAGCAATAAGTATAATATGAGAGAGGATATGAAATTCGTGTATAGAGGCTTAAGTGCTGTGAAGACAATGTTGGAGGTTTAATGGATTTTTTACAACACTCAGAAAGGATTAAAAAGAATTTAATACTTCCTATATTTCGTCTTAGTCACTAGGACATCTACAGGGATTACAAAAATAACTAATGTAACATAACACAAATATCATACAATACTAAGCCCAACCACGTGGGTGACACTAAAGTCCTATCTAGGTGGAGCGCCCTCTAAGGGCAGTTGTAGGTGGCCTGGAATATAAAGTAGGATCTCTGATGAGTGTTTCCCAAATTTTCGGAAGCTTAACGCAACCATATTTATTAAGATTTGGTTGATTTCTAAGAGCTGCTGCTGCTTCTAAGAATAGTCTCTCTTTCTTGAATTTGCTGTGATGGAGCATGGTGGTTTCTTCCATGATACTCTGTGGGTGGTGTCCAAGACATGGTCAGCCAAGCCTGAATGACCATAGTTGTGTTTACAGATGTAAGACTTGTGTTCCTCTAGGCAGATGGATGCTAATCTGCCTGTCTGTCCAAAGTATGCCAGCTTACGGGAACAGGGTACTATGTAAACTCCAGGCAGAGAGAGAGAGGAGGGAGCTGATCTTTCGTAGAACAGATAAGGGTAGCAAGTTTGCAGTGGGGCTTATATGCTGTGTGTAGGTTGTACTTTTTTAGAATCTTGGCTATTTTTTCGGATGTGCCATGGATGTAGGGTATGGTGATGGCATTTTTAAATTCTTGTTGACGAGGACCGGGAATGGGAGAGGAACTGATTATTTTTTTGATACTGTGATCGCTGTAGCCATTGGAGAGGAAAGTGTTGTGTATGTAGTTAAGCTCAGTAGTGAGGGCGGTTCCACTGGAACAAAGATTGTGGGTTCTCTTGGTAAGAGTTTTAATAATGCCAAATTGTTGAGAGGGGTGGTGGTGTGAGAGTTTGTGAATGTATCTGCCTGTGTGTGTGGGTTTTCTGTATACAGTGAAGGCAAGTGTATCATTAGGCAGGCGTATGACTAAGGTGTCTAGGAAGGGTAAACAATTGTTCTTTTCCTTTTCCATAGTAAACTGGATTCTTGAATGTAGGCTATTGAGATGACTGAGGAAGGAATCTAATGTGTCTGGGCCATGAGGCCAAATAGAGAACACATCATCTACATATCTTAGCCAGATAGAAGGTTTGAGTGGGGCTGAGTCTATGGCTCGTTTTTCAAAATCTTCCATATAGAAATTGGCAAGGGGGGGAGAGGGGGGGAACCCATGGCGGTTCCCTCTATCTGCTTGTAGATTTTGTTCTTCCAAGAAAAATACCCAGAGTTAATAGCAAAGGAAAAGAGATCTAAGATGACAGAAGGGAAAACTTTTTGTAAGAGAGATAAGGTGTCAGTTAAGGGAATATTAGTAAACAAAGAGGAGATATCAAAGCTTACCAATATGTCTGGTTTATTCAAGGTTAAATTTTCTATGAGAGCTTTAAAGTGGGTCGAGTTTTTTATATAGGAAGTGGACCTTCCAGAGAGTTGCCCAGCTGTTTAGACAGTCTGTAGTAAGGTGCACTGGTGGCATCTACTATAGGTCTGAGTGGGGAATTGGGTTTGTGGATTTTTGGTAAGGCGTAAATTCGGGGGGGAGCAGAAAGGTTTAAGTTTTTTCGTGATATCGAGGGGGCCAGGAAGATACTTTTTTAAGTAAGATTTTTAATTTTTTAACTTGCGTTTTTGTGGGGTCATGTTCTAGCGGGATGTAAGTAGCGCGATTGCGGAGGATAATATTCATTTTGCGATTGTATTCACTGGTATTAAGAACGATTGTGGCATTACCCTTATCTGTTCTACAAAAGATCAGCTCCTCCTCCCTCTCTCTCTCTGCCTGGAGTTTACATAGTACCCTGTAAGCTGGCGTACTTTGGACAGACAGGCAGATCAGCATCCATCTGCCTAGAGAAACACAAGTCTTACATCTGTAAACACAACTATGGTCATTCAGGCTTGGCTGACCATGTCTTGGACACCACCCACAGCGTATCATGGAAGAAAACCACCATGCTCCATCACAGCAAATTCAAGAAAGAGAGACTATTCTTAGAAGCAGCAGCAGCTCTTAGAAATCAACCAAATCTTAATAAATACGGTTGCATTAAGCTTCCGAAAATTTGGGAAACACTCATCACCAGAGATCCTACTTTATATTCCAGGCCCTTAGAGGGTGCTCCACCTAGATAGGACTTTAGTGTCACCCACGTGGTTGGGCTTAGTATTGTATGATATTTGTGTTATGTTACATTATTTATTTTTGTAATCCCCGTAGATGTCCTAGTGACTAGGACGAAATATAGGAAGTATTAAATTCTTTTTAATCCTTTCTGAGTGTTGTAAAAAATCCATTAAACCTCTAACATTAAGAGGATATGAAAAGTTTGTTGGAAGAAGCGAGTAAGAAAAGTGGGAGTAAAACTTTTTAGCTTATTACCTAAATATGACAGAACTGAGTTAAAGAGGTGGGCTATGATAGCACAGGCTGTGTAGAAGAAACGGATGAGTTTTTGGGTGTGTTCAGTGAGTTTGATGGTAGAAGAGTTGAATAACTGGGATGGCCTGCACTCGAATGGATTTGGCACCAGGAGCCTTAAATTATTAAGTTGGTTGAGACCTAATGCAGAGAGACAGGGAAACTAGATCATGATGTAAGGAATGGTGAGAATGTGTGTATAAGTTCAGCTATGATATGCAAATATTATTATTATTATGGGACTCCAAGGAGTCCTCAGACTCATCGAAGGGGGGGGGGGGGCCCTAAACATCATGTCAAGAACTATCCAACATTTGTGTAGTATTTATCATACTTTGCTTTGAACTCATTGACAATGATATTAATGTCATTGAGAATGGTTATGAATTTGGTGAAGGGGTGGAAATTTATACTTTGTTTTCAGACTTTTTGAGTGAGTCAGCAGAGAGAAAAGAGAAAGTTGCCCAACCAGCCTCTGTAGATATAGGTATATGAAAAAACCCAGGCAGTAACTTGTTATGTCTATACACAAATGCAAGAAGCATCAGAAAGAAAAAAAAAGCTAGATTTCGCTGCCTTGATGAATATGTTTTGCCCTAAGATTATTGGCGTTAGTGAAATCTGGCTGTCAGAGGTAGTAACTGGAATCACCTGTAAACGGTATAGTATTTTTAAGAAGGACAGAAGAAGGGGTACTACTAATGATATCAGATGATATTGAATTTGGATAGAAACTAATGTAGGTTAAACTATTATCCCACGTAGCAGTGAATTTGAGGCTATCTGGGGTAGAGGATAAAATATATGATGGGGTGTTGCTATACACCTGGTGTTTTAGCTGCAGGGGATGATAAAATACATCACTAAATTACCCAAGGAGTTCATTTGGCCTCATCAAGAGAGAAGAAGAAGAAATTACCCTAATGGGTACTAAGCGACTAATTATTATTAGTAATAATTCTTATGGGAGACTTAAATTATCCAACCATTGATTGGACAGAAAAGAAATCTCATAATAAGAATGAAGGACAATTTACTGACCTATTATGAAACAATTTTCTGAAGCAGCATGTGAAAGAAGCAACTCAAGGTCAAAGAATTTCAGATCTGATGGTTGCAACAGAAGGGGTTTCAGTTAAGAATGTGAACGTTTTGCCACCAGTGGATGACAGTGATTATGCCATACCATCCTGTGAAGTAGCTAACTATATGGATGTTCCAATTAGGACAGGTTACATGCTGAACTACAAAGATGGAAATTATGACCAACTCAGGAGAATACTGTCTTGAGTACAATGGTATCAGTTACTGAATGGAAAGGATAGCAGCAATGCATGGGAAGCTTTGAAAAGATGTTTAAACAAGACAGTACCTGAATAATAAATTTAGTTTAATCCTTTATCCAAGTGTGAGCAAACAAAGTTTACGCCTGAAAATATCTTCAGGACTGGGGTAAGGTAGTACAACACCAGGCAACTCACAGCATAGGTGGACCAAGCTAACATCACTCCTATCCCAGTATCTCCCATAATGCAAAACACATCTCCTTACAGATATGTATAATGTTATGTTAAGGGAAGGGCCACTACCCAGACTAGTTTCGACCTTATTGAGGTCTCTTCAGTGGGAGCCAGGCCCAGAAGTGGAGATACCAGGCATCTTTCTCTAAATCCAGAGTAATTAAATATAAAGGTGGCACACCTTTTGGCAATTCTATAGGTAAAGATGACCTCGTTATTGCTTCTCCCTTAATGCATAACATTATACATATCTGCAAGGAGATGTGTTTTGTATTATGGGGATACTGGGATAGGAGTGATGTTAGCTTGGTCCACCTTGGTCCACCCAGTCATGAAGATATTTTCAGGTGAAAACTTTGTTTGCTCATACTTGGATAAAGGATTAAACTAAATTTATTATAGTCTAACCAAGTGAAAAATAAACTTTCAACAGCACCTGAATGTGTCCCTAGAGTTCGAAAAACAAATAGGGTGGGAGCGAAATGGATGTGCAACAATATTAAGCAACGGATCCATAAAAAGAAAATGGTGTGCAAGGAATATTGTGAGAATATGAGTGAGAGGAGTAATGAAATATATAAAGTGCAGGCAAAAAACTTACAAGTATTGTATGGAAATCTAAATTGAAGTACAGTAAACCCTCGATTTAAAGGACTAATAGGGGTTAAAGGGTGTCCGTTAAATTGCAAATTTTTTAAAATAAAAATATCTGTAACATTATACTGCAATTTTATCAATATTAGCACTGTAATAACAAAAAAATTGTTTTACACAAATTTTCACGCTTTTAGATACGTTAATGTTCGATGTTGAGGCGCTCGGTTTAGGTAATCCTGCTTTGAAAAAATTATCAAGTTTCTTTGAACTTTTGAATTTTGCTATTTTTTTATAATTAACTCCCTAAAATTACGCATGTGTGTAATATAACTGCTGCAGAAAGAAAATCCAGTTAACCAACCTGACATTCAAACCCATGTGCTGCAACTTAAATATCAGCTTATCATGTGGCACCCTGGCACTAAAACAAGAGCACCCCTTAACAAATCCATGTTAACTCTCACAGATAACATTACCCTCATCTGCCCAATGCTGTATACGGTCCCTCACTAATTACTCCAAGATCTTAACAACTACTGATGACACACAAATTGGCCTATAATTAGACACTTCCAGTCTGCTATTGCCTTTAGCACTCATCTTACCTTCTTCCATTCCCTGGGCACCTTTCCCATGGCCAGACTTTCATTTTAAAGCCAGGTCAAAGGAGCTGTCAGTTCTTCTTCAGAGCTATCAGTTCATGTCAGCTTCGCATTATCCGCAAACAACTGAATATCCCCCTGCAATCCACTGACAATGTCATTGATCTAAAGGTTAAACAATATAGGTCCCAGTACTGAGACCTGTGGGACCCCACTTGTAACCCTCCGCCTCCTTGAAACTGCCCCACCATACACAACTCTGATACCAATCGGACAGCCAATTCTGAATCTAGTTGACCAACCCGACATCCAGACCCATGTGCTGCAACTTAAATATGAGATTATCATGTGGCACCCTGTCAAATGCGTTCGCTAAGTCCAAGAAAATGGCAGTATATGCTTTTCCCTCATCTACTGTTCTTGTAACTTTATTATAATAGGCTAGCATATTACTAAAACAAGAGCGCCCCTTCACAAATCCATATTGACTCTCACAGATAATAGTACCCTCATCTGCCCAATGCTGTATACGATCCCTCACTAATTTCTCCAAGATCTTAATGACACACAAACTCACCTATAATTAGACACTTCCAGTCTGCTACTGCCCTTATGCAATGGCACTATCTTACCTTCCTTCCATTCCCTGGGCACCTTTCCCATAGCCAGACTTTCATTGAAAAGCCAGGGCAAAGGAGCTGTCAGTTCTTTAGCACATTCTCTCAAAACTCGTGGTGAAATACCATCCAGTCCCATAGCTTTATTGACATCCAGAGTACTCAGTATTTGGAACACACTCACCTCTAAACCTCGAAGTTGCCATATCCCTCTAGTATTAAAATTTACTCCTCCAGGATGAAATACTCCAATGAAGTGTTCATTGAACAATTCCATTATGTCCTCTACATTAGTCACTCTATTCCCATTTTTATCCCACAATGTTATTCTTCCACAGTCATGTTCCTCCTACTAGCAATATAGCTAAAAAATTCCCTTGGATTTCCTTTGGATTTTGGGGCAGTCTCTTCTCATATTCCAGTTTTTCCCTTCCTTACCATACTAGTCACTTTCCTGGCATGTGTCTTATATTCTTCGTGCATCTGCTCTTCACCTGTCTCCTTATATCTCTTCCATAGCCTCTGTTTCACATGCAGTTCCCGTTTAATATTGTTTGTCATCCACTTTACACCAAATTGTCTCCTCTTCTTCACTTGTGGAATACAGCTTACTATTGTTGCTAAAAATATTCCTTCACAATTTCCCAAGCACTAATGATATCCCAGCCTTCCAATTCCTCCCTCCATGAAACTTCCACAAGTTGATATCTAAGACTATTATAATCACCTGACTTATAATTCCACATATGTTACCTTTTCTTTGATATGCCTGCATGCCTATTCATCTTCCAAGTCAAAACCACATGGTCACTCCCTCCAACTGGTGGTAGAGATGTCATCTCAGTTATTATCAACTTTTCTGATGCTATCACCAAATCCAAAACTCTTGAACCCTTTGTTCCTTCTATTAAATCCTAAGACATTTGTCCCTCAAGAATTCTAGAAATTCCATTCGTTTATTACTACATGCATTTTCCTCTTCCCAACTTATACTGCTGTAGTTAAAATCTGTAACAAACATTCTTCTTGTATTTGCCAAACTCAACTGCCAAACATCTCCTACTCCCCACCCTCTGTGCTCCGTGGCTTGTAGCAACACCCTACTAAATATCCTGTCTTGCTCACCTCTCCTTCACACCATATGCTTTCAAAACCATTAGTGTCACTGCCTTACAAAGCCTCCTCTCTTAGAGGACATAAGTCAACACTTATCATAAGCAGTACTCCACCACCACACTTTCCCTTCCTATCCTGCCGAAAAATGCTGTACCCTGATACTTCTGTTCCTGTTATTATATCATCTTCCGTCAACCATGTCTCAGAGATCCCAATAATCTTTGGCCAGGCTGATGCTATAAGCACCACCAATTCATCTCCTTTATTTAGGATACTCCTGGCATTAGTATAGAGCATAAAAATGTCACTGCTTCTATACTTATCATACTAATGTCATCCCCCTTCCCCACAGCCACTCCTTGGGATTTTCCCCAAGATCTAGGGAATTTAGCTGCTACCTGGAGATTTTTAATAAAAAACTTCCAAAATCTTGGGATTGAACAAAAGTTTGAATTTTAATATTTTTGTCATATTTTACTATTATATTCACAATTTTTTTTTTTGTTTTGTTTTGATAAATCCGATAAATAAACCATTTTTGCTCTGTTCTGGTTTCGTTTTCCCTTTCTTATCACACAGGTTTTGACAAATTGTTTAAATTATCAATATTTTTACTTATTTTCATATTTATGGTACTTCCAATCAAACCATATGGAGCCATCAAAGAAAAATTAGAAGTGGTATTCTCAAGCATTTGAAGAAGATTGGGTAAAATATCCTGAATTAAAAGGCTGTAGCAAGATGTGAACAGCAAAGATACCAGTTACTGTAAGTGTTGTAATATTACATTTAAAAACGCAAACAAATCTGCGCTAATAAAGCATAAAGATTCAGCCAAACATAAAAGTAATTATCAGTCTGCTAAGTCGACAGCTGTTATTACTCAATTTCTTAATAAGAAAGCATCAACAGAGGATAAACAATTAGCTAGGAGTGAGTTAATAATTGCTAGCTTCTTTTCTGAGCATAACGTCCCATTTTCTCATGTTGAACATTTTGTAATGATGTGTAAATGCGCATTTCCGGATAGCCAAATTGCTGGAAAGTTGGCAATTTGGCTATCCGGAGAAAAAGAAAAGAAAAAGAAAAAGAAAAAAAAGAGAAAAGAAAACTAAACTTTCTTATGTTATTCAGGATGGAATATCATTCCACGAAAAGTCTCAACTTACCGAAATATGCAAGAATCAAAAATTTTCAATTATAATAGATGAGAGTACAGACATCTCCGTCACTCAAATCTTGGCTGTTGTTGTATGGTATTTTGATACAGATAAAAAAGATGTAGCTGATGCATTACTAGACAAAGTATGTGTAGAGAACGGAAGTGCTAAAAGTCTTTATAGTGCTGTCAAAACTCTTCTGCTGGATCATGGCATTCCCCTTAGCAATATCATTGGGTTTGGTAGCGATAACTGTTCCTTCATGATGGGTGTTAACAGTGGATTTCAGAAACTGTTGAAAGATGACGTCCCATCTGTTTTTGTGATGGGTTGCGTTTGTCATTTGCTCTATGCACTAGTCATGCAGTCAGTGTTTTACCCTCATACTTAGAAGCTTTTCTAAAAGATTTAACCTCCTACTTCTCCTGCAGTGCTAAGCGGCAAAGACATTTTGAACTCATTCAAGAAGCTGTGATATAGCTACACATAAAATTCCCAAACTTGCTCAAACCAGGTGGCTGTCGAGGGAAAAAGGTGGTATCAATTATTTTAGAACAGTATGATGCATTAGTTCTAAACTTTCAAAATGAATCAAGGACAGGTAAAATTGACAATGCCAAAAAAAATTTATGATACACTTACTGACTTTGGAACCAGACCAATGCTTTTTTCCTTCTGTATATTCTTGAAAACGTAAATACACTTAATATAGATTTTCAATCAGAGCATTTCAAGTTACACCAACTATTCCTAAATGTATGAACAGAATATCTCAATTTACTTAGTTGCTTCATTAAAGATGAGATTTTAAGAACAGCTAAATTATCAGAAATTGATCCAAGAAACCAAACCTATAAAAATGTCAATGATATTTACTTCAGTGGTAGAGTAATGGCACACTTAATTAGAAACCCTTTCGAAGATAACTCTATTTTGTTGAGATTTAAAAATTATTGTTTAAAGGTTCTTGTGGAACTTAGTTCCCAAATAAAGAAAAGATTTTAATAAATTAGTTTAATCCTTTATCCAAGTGTGAGCAAACAAAGTGTGTGCCTGAAAGTATCTTCGGGATACTTTCAGGTGCAATACCGGGCAACTCGTTGCAAAGGTGGAGCAAGCTAACATCACTCCTATCTCAGTATCTCGCATAATGCAAAACACATCTCCTTGCAAATATGTATAATGTTATGCATTAAGGGGAGGGCCACTACCCAGATTAGTTGTAACCTTTATTGAGGTGTCTTCAGTCTTTTCAGGCGCAAGCTTTGTTTGCTCACACTTGGATAAAGGATTAAACTAAATTTATTATAGTCTAACCAAGTGAAAAATAAACTTTCAAAGAAAAGATTTGTCTTCGAAGAAGACAGCATTGTTGCAAAATTACGGATCTTGGACCCAAAAGTTGCTAGTGACCCTAGCCAGTCACCATTTACCATTATTCCTCTTGTTGCTCAATTCCTCTCACTTAATGATGATATTAAGTTAAATCAAATAGATGATGAGTGGAGAAGTTATCGTCTCGTAGCATCAGATCTACCAATTCCTAAAGATATTGACATTCATTGACTGACATAAAAGATGGCATGAATAATAATAAATATGGTTTACTGTCATATTTTATGACAAATCTTACTATTCTGTCGCATTCATCTCCACGTGTGGAGTGAATTTTCTCACAAGTGAATTGTATAAAAACAAAATTAGCTAATTCATTAAAAACAGAAACTGAGAGAGACAGAATCCTAGCAAAGCAGTGCTTAGCGAGACAAAATGCAAAGTGTACTTCTTGGATCAATTACCAGAAGATATTGGTGAAGAAGAAGAGGGAGGAAATGTCAATTAAAGTAAGTTAAGCATGTATTCTTCGTATAATATAAACTTATAATTTTTTTTTTAAATAAAAGCATACTTTGTTACAGGAAAAGAGAAAGAGAGAATTAATAAAAAAAAAATGAGCAAATTTTTAAGTCATTTTTCTGGTCAGTTAGTAGGTAACTATTTAAATGTCAATTTATTGTATTTTATATTATGTTTTTAATTTATGTGTAATGTTTTAATTAAACTATGCAGAATTATAAATTAATAAAGGCACATTTAAGTGAATAGTTTGAGTGTTTTACATATTTAAGAGCATATTTCGGATGTTTTAAATGTTTTTAGTGTATACTTGGACGCATATTTTGCACTTTTTGACGACCTAAAAATCCGAGCCCTTATTACTACCTGAGGAATTTCGAAAAATGTGAGTGGCAGCCCTACCCACAGCACCCATTCCCACAAGAGGCCTCCCCTGCTACTATCCACCCTGGGTATTCTGGTTTCCCTGCATTGATGCACCGAGCCGTTCTGAACAGCAATCTCTCCAGATGCCTATGTCCTTCCTCATTCAAATGCAAGCTGTCTCTCGTATACAATTCCTTTCTGTCCTCAAACACCCTCCAAGTATCCACAGATTCCAATCCTGTCTTCTGACACATTCTAGCTATTATGTTATTCAATGCTGCTCTTCTGCTCAGCTCATCACTATCATACCTAGTCAACACTCACACTATCTTTCCTCTCTGCGTTTTCTTTTGTACCACCTCAAGCAAGAGTCTCATATCTCTCACTGCCCAATTTACATTACCTCTCAAGTCATTTGTTCCTACCATCACAATCATCTCATCCACCCTTTCACCCCTCTTAATTGCTATAGCCACACTTTCTATCGTTCCTCCAGGCAAACACTCCTCATGCATCCCATCTTGTACACCACGGATCATTGAGTCCCCCATACATTACACCTCTTACCACCCTGTTCCTCGATTGCTCGGCTGAATCCCTCACACTCTCTCTCTCTCCTCTAACACTTTCTCTCTGTGTTCCCCTACTTATCTGCCTTCCTAACATCACTCTATCCCTGGTTTCAGTGCTCCCACGCATTCTTCTCATTCCCTCTCTCCTACTGTTTCCATTCTCTCCTCTTCTATCATTCCCATAATTCTATCTCTTCCCCTGATCCTATTCTCTCCTCTTTTATCATTCACATAACTCTCTTTCATTCCCTCTCTTCTACTGTTCCTATTCTCTCCTCTTCTATCATTCCCATAACTCTCTCTCACTCCTACTCTGATTCACTTTGCATTCATTCCTTCTATTCGCCTAATCTCATCTTCCACACTTCTCATCTCATTCCCTACACATTACACCTGCTCTTTCAGCTCATCTATCTCTCTCTGCAAGTCAGCCACTCATCCTACCAATTGAGACCACTCTGAAAACTTCACAATCATTCAACCTTTCCACACTCCCCACTCTCATTTTTTCATTCATATTTCTCTCGTTATTTTCGCCCTCTATCATACCACTCATCTCTCTACATGGAGAATCCCCCGCCTCTGACTCAACAATGTTCGTTATAATCATCTCTAACTCACCAAGTTCCACCCTTTGCCTGCATTTTGCACATATATGTATTTCCCCTTCTGTCGCCTGCCACACACAAAACCGCTGGGATGCATATATTCCACAAGTCATAAGTTAACTATAAGTATAAAACATATTTAAGTATACTAAATATCTAAATAACGAAAACTTATATTATCTTCTTCTCGCCCACCACTATGTATCCGATGCTGACCCAGCTTTCTCAGTAACCAAAAATACACGATATAGAGACAACTCCAAAAACAACCACCAAAGAACACTTGTATTACAGAAAAACAACGTAGCACAAATCTGGACAGAAGTCACACTATTCTCAGCACAGCTCACATCTCCTGCCACGTTCTTTGGCGACTCTAGCACCCTCTGCTTTTGCTAAGGCATTTGATAGTATACCACATAAAAGACTGTTGCATAAACTAGAGAATATGGGATTGGAATGTTAACTTGAATAAATAGGTTGCTGATGATTAGATAACAGAAAGTGGTATATGGTGTGTATGAATCTACCAGATTTAAGGTGACCAGAGGTTTGCCCCAGGGATCATTTCTTGGATCATTGTTGTTAAATATACATATTAACAGTTGGTGAAGTGGTGAGCTGTGTAGTGGAGATGAGTTGGGTAGGGTGTCTTCCCACAATGAATCCTTGGAGGTGTTACATAATACTAATAATGTATACATTAACGATACTGGGAATGACCTGGTGGGAGATGTTCAACTGTTTGCTGATAATGCAAAGATAGAGAGGGAGATCAGGGATGCTACTGATCTACAGTGTTTACAGAATTATTTGAATAACCTGGAATGGTGGGAAATAGTAACAGCTATCAATTCAATGTCAAGAAGTGTAAAGTTATGCACTTTTACTTGACAAGATTTCCAATGGCATATCATATTGGTGGGATTTTGTTACAAGAAACTGATGAGGCTAGGGATCTTGGAGTTATGATGGACACGAAACTGAAGTTCAAAGATCATATTACAAAAATTGGGAGTACAACTTGGAGGATAATTGTTGAAACGAACATTGACATGTAAGGATAAGGAAGTCATTTTGCCTCTTTACAAGGCCTTGATATGACCACACCTGGACTACTATACACAGATTTGGTCTCCTGGGATGGGATGAAGAAGCTGTGGAAAAGGTGCAGAGAAGAGTAACAAAGATGATATCATGATTATGGAATGTACATTACAAGGACAGACAGAGTATGTGGACTGCATTCACTGGTAAACATAAGAAAGAGGTGTGATGTGATAGATGTCTATAAACTTCTGCAAGGGTGTTATAGGTTATCAATTAATGAAATTGTTTGTTATATGGACAGTGGGAAGAGGACAAGACATCCAGTTATGTGCAGTTAAAAAAGTGGTGAGAACTAGATTTTTCTCTCACAGTCAGTAAGTCGAACAATTTGCCTGTTGAAATAGTGAGTGAATCCAGTGTGAATGAATTTAAGAGATGGTATGACATCTGGTGTGGGTGATCTACAGCCTCCCTTGATGAGTCCTTGAATCCTTGGAGGTCTCTGATAATATTAGTAATAAAGGCCCTGAATGGGTGATGTGTAAAATGCATCAGTTGGTATACATATTTCACGAAGGTCAATAGGATCAAAGCATCAAGTGGTACTCTCGGTTGCAGAAGCATAATGGACTGGTGACTCATAATCAAGCTTTGGCCAAATGAGTGCATAGTACAGTAAAAGTATGGAAAATCATTCGGTACCACATTCTGTACAAACAGTATGGAGGATGTTTAATGCTCTCTTGCACTTTTCAATTAGTTAACAAATATGTGCTATTAAATGTAAACTTTTTCTCAGAAATTAGTTCAATCAACTTGGCCTCTCTTGCTATTGGTCATCTTTAATAATGGTCATCTTTAACTCCAGATCCAGCTAGAGCTTATACCTTCAACAAAAGTTTATATAACTTTTTATTGGCCAAAAACCTGAACCCATTATCAGTGCCCACAAAGATAATCAATTTGTTGCAGTCACCTTTCAATACCTCTCGCGTTGCAGGAATTACAGAAAATTATAAAGTCATCAACATAAAAAACATTACCTACTGTGGGAAGTTTTTTCTGTGATTGAGTTTACTTTAAATGTAAAAAGTGTTACACTTAAGACAAAGCCTTGGGGAAAAGCCTCCTCTTGGTAGCATGGTTGGGACAACGTACTTCCCATTCAGACTTGGAAGGTTCGGCTACAAAGAGAGTTTGTAAAAGAAGGAGATGCAGGGCTGTTGCCAGATTAAATCTCGCCTTGAGGCAAACAATTAAATATCACTCCTGAAGGATTATAAGACAAAAATATAAGAAAATCTCCAATTGCTATTTTGTTTTTATTACAACAGAAACATTAATGCAAAATGATTACATAATATTAATTAAATGTTCGCTCTACGGGGATATCGCACGATAAAAGTGTTTATAAGCTCTTCTAAATTTAAACTATAAGCTATGTCAGCCTCTATCACCATAGTTGCTAGACCAACCAATCTTTCTTGGGTCATTGCTGTTCGCAAATAATTTTTAATCAGTTTAAGCTTGAAAAAACTTTTTTTTTCCACACTTGCTATGCTAACAGGAATTGCTAGCCTAGCGACGGCGCCTACCGCAATATGGCTGAACGAGTGCCCTTATTAAGACGGGTCATGAGGCAGGCTGCCTCTATGCTACACTCTGTCAACAGTACCCAGGAGATGCCACAAGAGACAAATGTTATGAAGGTTTTTTAATAGACCATATCTATAGGTTGTATCATAAGATTTTTACATATTAAAGAAAACACGTTCCTGTTTCAGGAATTAAAGAAACTGGTGTTCCTGTTTCAGGAATACAACACTGATGGTAGTTTCTAAAGAGACCAAGTGGTTCAACGTCGATTGGTTTCTACAAAAGCCACACCATGTACTGAAAAAAAGGATGCTGTTTTCAAAATACCATGGAAGCCAGACGACCTTTTTTTTCTATTAAAAATTCAGTTGTTCAAAGCAAAAAATTTACTCCTAAGTAAATATTCTGTTATATATTAAGAGGATATCCATGGAAGATGTGTTGTCATCTCATAATGGATATTAACAAGCCCTATAAGCACTGGTACAGAACAATAAGAGAAAACCGATACTCTTTTCAGATCCTCCTTAACAAATCCCTGATTATATGGTTCCCCACATTTCAATAGGATATTGAAGCCATTGCTGATATTCTTGCAAATCTTTCACCTAGAATGGCTCCAATTGCTTCGGGATTCAAACAACACATCCACTGTCTTCCCAAATTGAATAATGGTGGGTCGTATATCTACCCATTTTTTTTTTTTGGATTTTAACCCATACTGATTTTGCATTGATTGTATTATTGACAGGTGACAAACTTGATCCAAGATTACATTAAATGAGAGAGTCACAAGAAACATGATTTGTTCCAAGCACATTTAAAAGCTACGAGGTCTGATGTTGTACTGTAAAAATTCGATGTAGCTTCAAAATGACAAAGCATTTTCATCAATTTTGACAGAGGTCAAGTCCTGTAAGGATGTTATAAAAATAACCTGTATGTCTATGTATATTTAAAACAGTTTGTTAATGTAAATAATCTCCTATGGGAATTGTCTGTACTTGCTGCCCTAAAACAGAAAATTCTAGAATGTATTGAACAAAAGCAATACCTTGCCACCAGAAAATGTTGTATTCTGGTGACAAGACGGACCAACAAACTTCAGAAGCACTTCCGCTGCCCGAAACAAACAGGATTAAAGGAGTGTAGTGGAAGATCAAAGAAAGGGTCAGTGTCAAGGAAAGAACAAGGGATCGCACCGAAATATTTGGGGTCCCATGTCTTCGTGCAGGGATCCGAAAGAAGGTGAATAAAAGGCGTTAGCCAGAAGATCGAGTATCGGTTATCCATAGGTCAACATCGGTTACCCGTAGGGCGTCACCGGTACCCCAGCAGTTCTCCGTCGGATGTCAGCCATCGAGGACGCGACTTCAGGAAAAGTCATGCTAGTGGTCTGAAAGAAAGATGACAGGAGCCAATCTGCCAGGCAAAGCAATTGATCTGATGACAAACCTTCCCCGGGAGCTATCGTCCAAACAGAGGAATTTGAGTGGGAAAGAATTACTTTGTTAGTTTAACGCGCATGTAAGTACTCCTCAAGCCAAAAATCTTCGGTCAAGTAACAGGAGGAAAGTGTCCCAACAGAAGCCGTCAGTAATTCTATCGCCGGTGTAAAAAGAGGGAGAAAACCTGATATGGGAGGAAAAGGTAAGGACTCCATTCCGAAGCCAGGGAATGAGAATACGCAGTGGGTAGCAGCCCTAAAGTGAGTTTGATATTTTCTTTCCAATTTTGTGAATTATAGGAGAAGTCTAATAGTGGACTGTTAAGATTAGGCTGCTGAATTTGAACAGAGTTAATGATTGGATTTAAATGTTTAATAAGTAACAGAAGATTATGTGTGTAACAATTAGAGAGTAACAGTTTGTTAACAGTGCATTTGCCTAGAGTACAATCTTAGTATCTGAAGGATCGAACTTTTAGATGTAATGACATTCTTATGTGTATAACAGTAAAGAAGTAACTGTTTGTTAATGGTACTATTGCTTAGGATAGTAATTCGATATTGGAAGAGAGTGGTTATTTATGTGACATGATTTTCATGAATTGAAAGGGCAATTTAACATAATTGTTTTATGTAAAGTTAAACTAAGCAACTTTTTCTTTAATGGAATAATAGTGTAAATTGTTTTATGGTAAATAAATGTGTTGTTTAAATGTTAATAGAGTGCTGCCCCTGATATTTAATTCTTTGATACACTGTTCCAAAAAAAATATTAGAGCCTATTAGCGGGAACCCAGGAGAAAGGATAGTAAAGGATAGATAGTAGACCACGACTGCAAAATATTAATTAATCAGGGGTAATTTGAATATAAAGGGAAGACTACTGGATGCACTTACCACTTCTTATTACTAGAAAACAGACATCAGTGGCGCAGCATATCAAATAAATTTTCTGGTGTTCAAGGAATAAGAAGGCAAGTGCAGAAGGCAGTTAGAATAAGGAAAGTTAAAGAGATATATAAAAGAACCCCCCCCCCATTTACAGTAGGGTATCTACAAAACATACCCCACGCAATGTTATGATTTTTTTTTATACTGCCTGGACAATACAATCAGTTACATACATCACTGCTTCATTGACAGTATTTTACTGCTTGTGTTGGAATTAAATTCTGCAAGTAATGAAGGGGGATTCCTTAAAATCAATTTTCTACCTTGACATCTGTGAAGGAGAAAACTGTTCCGGCACATCAAAGTCATCACTTCCATGTATATTTTCTTCTACATCCCACCTAAACAGTGAAAAGATATTGCAGGGAATCAGATTGTAACATGTATTGCATATAAAAGAAGGTTCCGTTAACAGAGAAGTCATTATCAGGAAACACATGCTCAACAGTTCGATCTTAGCTACTGGTCCTGACACTACACCACAGAGTATCATGTCAAACAAAGTCACATATTAGAAGTATGGACAGAGATGGTTGCAATATAAGATTACTGAGTTTGGTCTAAGTTAACAAAGAATCTGGTGGTAAGTATATGGCACATAGTGTAATAAAAAATCCCACTGAAAGACAAGTTGCTACTATTCCTAGTGTGGTGTTAACTTGGACATGCTGAAAATAGGTTACGGTTGCCCACAATGACGACTCCTCCACGAGGAGGTCCATCTAAAGTTCTGTCATTACAAATAGTAGTAAAATGCGATAATGTTGGGTCCTCAGTGATTTTGTTATGCTACCTACAGAGAGAGAGAAGCAGATATGCTTATGTTTCTGCAGAAGTACCTTGATATCTCCCAATATTTTGGTGGAATGCACTACAGTTCTATTGAATTATTATTTCACCTATTCTTTTGGTTTTGTAGATTTATCTGATTTTTAAGAGAACGAAGGCATACCTATGCATTGCTTATGTTTGTCATTTGATTTTGGGAAGTTCCCTGATTGTTGATAATGAATATAATGAATAGTAAGATGGCCGAGTTGCATGAGGCAAAGGGGGTTCACAATTTGTAAATCTGTGAGGTGAAGAAAGTTGGAATGGTATAAAGCTTATGGATTACATTTGAATGGGTTTGGTGTTGGGCATTTAGAAAGGCTACTGTTTTCTGAGAAAGCAAAGAGTCAAGAAGTTAATGTAGCACATAATCAGAGTCTACCTGTAAAGCAGGATAGCACAAATTAACAGCCTATACGGCATGAGGAAGATGGATACGAGGTTGAAGATGTGGTTGCAGCAGTACAAGATCATGGAGTACATAAAGGTGAGGATGGGACAGGTAGAAATGGAAATCAGTCAGGATCAGCAAAACGGGAGTGGTCAGACCAAAGAGAGAGGTGTGGTATAGCAGCTAGAATAGAGAATGTTGGTACTGATAGAATAGCCTCACACACACAGCAATTATTATATTTATACACAAATGTAAAGGGCATTCGAAACAAGAGAGCTGAGTTTGTTGCACTGATTGAGACAGTATGCCCCAAAACAATTGGAATAAGCAAAACTTGGTTGTCTGAGGAGGATATGATGTTGGGAATAGAACTAGAAGGATATATAATTTTAGGGAAGGATAGAAATGTGAAAAGTGGAGGGGGAGTGCTGTTAATGATTGCATAGGAATTGTGTCTGCAAAGTGTGGAAGTTGATAGTGCATGCACAGATTTTGAATCTGTGTCATGTGAAGTTGAAATAAACAGGTTAGTATATCTGATAGGATGCTGTTATAGGCCAGGGAATGCAGAGAATACTGATTGTGAAATGTTTAGGCAAATTAGTTGGGCATATAAAAAGAAGGTGATCCTGATGGGGACTTTAATTACATGAATATAGACTGGAAGCAGGAGTTACAAGGAGAGTGCATTTATGGAATTTCTGAGAGATAAGTATCTTAACCAACATGTGATTGAAGCAACTAGAGGCTTAATGTAGAAAGTATTTTGGTAAAATATTTTGGTAAAATACTTACAAGCTCTGCATTACTAAATCTTGGTATTTCTAGCCTAGCTCCCACTGATGAGACCTCAATAAAGGTCGAAACCGGTCTGGGTAGTGGGCCCTTGCCTTTAATACAAAACATCATACATCCCCTTCTTGGAGATGTGTTTTGGCATTAAGGGTAAATATTAAGATTAGTGATCAGAGCTCGCTCCACTTTTACCACGAGTTGCCTTGGTCTTGCACTACCTGTGGGATCAGCTAGTCTTGCATAAATTGCAGGCACAAACTTGACATTGTCTGTTTGCTTACTTGGAAAAAATGGAGTAAAACCAGGTTTAAAATTGCTTGGTATCTTTAACAATAGAGGCTTAATGTTCTGGATTTGGTGATAACTTCACAAGATGTGGTTGTTAATGAAGTGTTGACACTGTCGCTGGTTGGTGAGAGTGATCATGAGGTACTTGTTTGGGAAGTGATGAAACAAGAAAAGGTCACTGCCAAAAAAGGATGCATGTGGAGTATAAAGCAGGTGATTAAAGGAAGCTCTGTAGTCAGTTAGCAACTGTACATTGGGTAGATGAGCTGAGCAGAAACGATGTTGACAGTACATGGAAATTCACAAGGTAGTATCTGATACAACCAATGTATAACTGCATACCAAGGGTTAAGCGAGTAAATAGAGTAGGAGTGAAATGGGTGAGTGACATCAAGCAAGCTCTGTTTGAAAAGAAAATGCAACAAGGAGGTACAAAACAATTGGTGGTGATCGGATCCATGAAGAGTATGAAGTGGAGGTTAGGAAGGTGACGAGTGTGGTAAAGAAAGAAAGAAAAGGTGCAGTATGGGAAGAGATTGTGTGGTCAGACCAAGGTTAACTCAAGGGAATTTTTCTGCTATATGGCAAGCAAGAGAAAGAATTATTATGGCAGGTTGACACCGGTGGATAGTCATGGCAGCAGACTAACAGCTGCAAAGGATATAGTGCAATTATTGAACGAGAACTTTATCAGCATATATATCATACTGGTGTAAATGATGTGGTGGAATATACAGAAGAGAGGCAAGTATTAGGAGAACTGGAAGTGAAAGAAACGGAGGTGTATTAGATGTTGGTTGGGTTAGATGTGAATAAGGCTGTGGGAATGGCTGACATATCACCATGTATTCTTAAGGAATGTGCACCACAGTTGGCTATGCCCCTGACCTGGTTATTTAATGAAAGTCTTGCAGTGGGTAGGGTTCCTAAGGAGTGGAAAGAAGGCAAAATAGTACCACTCCACATGCATAGTTCTAAGACAGAAGTCTCCAACTATCGGCTGGTCTGTATAACTGCAGTTGTGGTCAAGGTTTTGGAGAAATTGGTAAGGAATAGAATACAAGATTGGGTTGATGGACATAGCATTCTCTATGATGGTCAGCATGGATTTGTAAAGGGTAGATCCTGTTTTAGTAATTTACTTGCATTTTATGATAAGATGACAAGTGTGTTACATAAGGGAAAATCATATACAGTGATATTCTTAGACTTTGCAAAAGCGTTTGATAGCTTACCACATGATAAGTTGGTGTACAAGCTGCAGAGGATGGGAATAGATAGTATGTTGGGTAGACGGATTAGAGATTGGCTCTCTGAACAATACCAGCAGGTTGTGTATGATGGAGCAGTGCCTCAAAAAAGGAAGGTAACCAGTGTTTGTGCCCCAGGGTTCTGTTATTGGGCCCTTGCTATCTAACTTGTTTATAACCGATATATCATGTGGACTGACTGGGGAACTTCAGTTATTTGTTGATGATGCAAAGTTAGGAAGAATTATAAGTAGCACTGCTGATGTTAATTCCCTTCCAAAAGATTTGAACAGCCTTTTAACTCGGACAAGAGAGTGGTGTTGTAGTTTTAATATCAATAAGTTCAAGGTGTTGCATTTTGGAGTGCACAAATATAAGGCTGTGTACTATATCAATGGTGCCCTACTGCAGGAAGTGGATGAGATTAGAGATTTGGGAGTGATGGTTGACAGTAGACTGAAGTTTAGAGGGCATATTGCTAGTGTTGCAAAGGGTGCTCATTGTAGTGCTGCTACAATAAGAAGTACTCTAACATGTAAGGATAAGGAAGTGGTTGTGCCACTGTATAAGGCACTGGTCCAACCACACTTGGACTATTGTGCTCAGATCTGGTCACCTGGTTTTCAATGTGATGGGGAGATATTGGAGAGGGTCCAGAGATGAGTGACTAAGACAATATCGGGTCTTTGGAATGTTAGCTATGGAGAGAGGTTGAAGAAATGTGGATTACAGAATTTGGTGGATAGGAGGAGATGTGATATGATAGAGACCATTTAAGTTAGTGAGATGATTTTATCAGATTAATCCAGAGGGGATTATAAAACGAGTAGAGAAGAAGAACCAGAGGTCATTCCTGGAAGTTGTGTAAAAGTGTGGTGAGGACACCACACTTTTACACACCTTCCAGGTGCCTCACATGGAGAGGTGTCATGAACAACATCGGCATTCTCTGAGAACACTTGTACGGACAAGCAGCAATGGACCGAAGCATTTAATGAAGATTGTTCCCAACCCATATCTCTCTGAATATGTACAGGGAATTGAAGAGGATCATTATTGGCAGTTGCATGCATATACAGAAACCACTGATTTATGCAAAGAACTGGAAAATTCATCTACAGCGGTGTCAGGAACACCATGACTGGACACTGAAAGACTGGAAAAAAGTCATGTGGTCTGACAAGTCACAGTTCACCTTGTTCTGTACCAATAGTAGGCATAGAGTTTGGCAGGAGCCCATGAACCCAGCTTTCCTTGTAAACACAACTAAAGGTTCTAGAGGTAGTGTCATGGTGTGTGGGCATATTCTGTTGGTACGTAACCAGTTCCCTGATATTGCTGGAAGGTCGAGTGTCCTCCAAGGAATATCTGAACATTGTTGCTGATCAAGTCCATCCTGCAATGTTGACTTTTTATACAGCAGGTGACAGCTGTTTCATAGACAACAATGCTACTGTCCTTCATGCAAGAATTGTTCAGCAGTGGTTCAGCAAGCATGACAGCGACTTCCACCATCTTCCCTCGCCACCAAAAAGTCCTGTTCTGAGTCCCACTGAGAATTTACAGGATTTGTTAAAAAAAAGATCGAGGAGCAATGTCCTCTTCCGTCAAATCTGAGCCAGCTGAAGGACTGTCTGATGAATGCCTGGTATGTTGTAGATGTAGATGCAATCCAACACTTTGTGGAATGTATGACAAATCGCATATGTGCTGCAATTCAAGCTAAAGGAGGTCCCAATACAGTATTAAATAAAAGTTTCTAATTCAGTGGAAAGCATGTGTACTTAACACCTTTTCAAATCCTCCCAACTGTGGAATACTGTTCTCACATATTTGGGGGAAGAGGGGGCAACAAAATCCTCTCTAAGATTACTTGACGCTACCCAGAAAAGTACTGTCAGGTTAATTAACGATTCCTCTCTCACAGATCCACTACACTTTCCTCGAAAATTATAAGAACAAGAGCTGCTGCTAATCAAAACCCCTTTAAGTCCAGTTGGAAACTTGCTGAATCAACTTCTTTGCCTTATCTTTCAATTCCATCTACTTTTGTTCTTTGGAACAACCTCTCCCACTCTGCCTTCTCAAAAGAATACAACCTTGAACTGTTCAAAAGTAGAAAAACATGAGAACACATTCCTCCTTTCTTCTTATCCACACATGGCACTGATATGTTATAGGTCTTTCGACTTTTTGTGTGTGGGTCAGATATAAAAAAATTCACTGCTAGTCACAGTGGATGGTGCCCTCTCTTCGAGGGCACCATCCACCATCTCTTCTTGCCACTAATGCAGGGCTGCGTCAGGTCTCGGTTCTATTACCTACTCTTTTTTCCCTCCTGTACATAAACGACCTACTCTATCGCCGCTATATGATACATGACTTCTGCATTACTTCAACCTTGGTATCTCTTCTCGGTCCGGTTCCCACTGACAAGACCTCAATAAAGGTCGAAACCGGTCCAGGTACTGGCCCTTCTATAATGCATAGCATTATACACATCCGAAAGGCGGTGTGTGTTTTGCATTATGAGATACTAAGGCAATTGATGTGAAGTCATTAGCCTCTATATGCAAGTAGCCCAGTCGTGAAGACACCTTCACGCACAAACTTTGTTTGCTTACACTTGTATAAAGGATTAAACCAAGAATATAATTTCTTGGCATCTATAATTTATTCTATCACCACTAATCCTATTCAGAGCTTTGCAGATGATAGTATTCTACATTCATTCTACTCACTTGACAAACCATGCAGTGCTCAGATATCCCAAGCTTCAAGATCATCTTATCTAAGTACCACACTTCAATGGAGCGAGGACAATCTTGTCACATTTAATGGCACTGAAACGCATTCAGACCATATATTCAACTGTAGGCATTTTATGAAGTGATTTAAAAATTGAACTTTAAAGAAACAGGATGTAAGATAAGAGGGGGGGGGGTTGAAATGCAATTGGAAATCTTCAAAATGAACATAAATTTTATATATTTTTCGCCGTATCTCATCTATGGTAGTTAAGTACCAGATATTATAGGAATGTGCATCCTATAAATAAATAAACTCTTGCAGTTTTAAGCACAAGAGACTGATCAAGTTTCTTTGAAATATCATTGGACATAAATTTTTCATATTAATAAATACTTTTGTGATTGTTTTGTGAAAATTATTGCAAACATTCTGGTGTCAAGACTCACTGAGGGATTGTCATTAAAGAATTTTATGAATTTTTCTCTCATGAAAGAGATTTTGGCTCACCTATCCTTACTCTCAGTAATACACAAATCACCAGACATAAACAGATCTCTGCTTAGACTAACATTTACCTCCAGTCACTCCTCGCATAAACACATCAATAGCTTCTTCAGAATCAAAAAAACTAGGCATTTTCTTTTGTTCAAGATGTTATTTCATACCCACCCAACTCTTAACTCTATATAAATCCATCCATCCTTAGATGCTGCTCACGTTTGGGGTGGTGGTGCACCTAGAACTTAACTAGAACTAACCTAAAAATTCTCATGCTGTCCCGAGGAGTGATTTGCCTTACAGATGATATCTCTCTTACAGATTCACTTCAACCTCTATCTTATAGATGCATTGTCTTGGCACCATGTTTATTCTACAGATACTTCAATTGTCAGTGCTCCGTTGAATTGGCAACCGTCATTCTTGCACTTTCTGTTGGGCCTGTTAAAACAAAAGGAGCAGTTGCCAGGACTGCAAAAGCATCGAAACTGCTTCTCTTTTTTCCCGCCATCTACCTCTTTCTCTGGAACAGCCTTTCTCATGAAATATTCCCAAACATTGCACTGCAAATTACTAAGTACATTTTCATTCCATTCAGATAGAAACATATCATCCTATGAGAACACACAATGTAAGCTGAATTCATGCATGGAATACCAAAATAATTAACAATTTAGATTTATAAACATGTACCATTTTTTCCGGTGTATAAGACACACCTAATAAATTTAATATAATTTTCTTGAAAAAACCTAAACTTTAAAGTATAATTTTTAAAAAAATGGATAAAATAATAGGTAATTTTAAATAGTAAACTGACCTTTCAGAAACCTGCAAAACCCATGTCATTGTCATCTGACTCTTCTCTATCATCATTAATTTCCTCTCTTTCTTCTTCCTCTTGTTCTTCATCATCATCTTCATATAAGAAATGATCTTCACTTCCATCGAGGGCGTTGCTAATTCCACATTTCAAGAAAGATTGTTATTGAAATGATAATGCCATTTTGCTGATTTTCTTGCACCCATTTCAAAATTCGGTCTCTAGTTCTGGCCACTTCGCAATTTTTCCACGTTCCGTGCGCTTTTCATTACACAAATTGTACAAAATCTCCTTCTGACCACTCCAAGTTCTAATAATTTTTTCTGTAGGCGGAGGTCCAAAATGTCTTTCAGCTTCCCTATTCCTGTGTTCTTCCGCATATTTTACAACCTGAAATTTGTAAGTTGAAGTATATGAATGTCGCCTGTTTTTTTCCATCACTAAAATCTACGAGGAAATATCAAACTGAACACAAAATATCTCAACACATCAACTCAATACTGATAAACATCGGTAACTCATTACTCGGATAAGATATTGTGAAACTTGAATAGGATGAAGTATAACATCATCTGAATAAAGCAAAGAGCTCAGATTAACACTTCCAATTTTCATATCAGGTTTAATACCCCTTTCCTTCATAATGTGATCCATATAGATAATGAATAAGAGAGGGGATAATGTGCATCCGTATCTGACAACAGATTTAACATTAAACCATCTTCCTGTACTTCCTTCAATTCTAACTGCTGAGTTACAACTCAAATAAAGACTAAGTATTGCTTAATATAATGCTCCATTAACACCATATAACTGTAGCATTTGGAAAATAGCTTCTCTCTTGGCACCTTGTCATATGCCTTTTCCAGATCTACAAAACTTAAATACAGATCTCTGTTATATTCCTGTGATTTCTCAACTATCTGTCATAAAGTGAAAATCTGATCCTGACAGCCTCTATGCATACAGTTACCTTCAGTCCTCAAATGCCCTACAAGCATCTACGTATTCCAATCCTCTCTTCTGTCTGGCTATTATGCGATTCAGTATTGCTGCTCTTCTGCTTAGCTCATCACTATCATACCTGGGCAACACACAGACAATCTTTCCTCTTTGCGTTTTCTTTTGCACAACTTCAAGCAAGAACCTCAGATCTCTCGTCACCCGATTTACACTGCCTCTCAAGTCAGTCGTACCCACCATCACAATCATTTCATCCATCCTTTCACCCCTCTTAATTGCCATAGCCACATTTTCTCTCATCCTTCCAGGCAAATGCACCTCTGGCATCCTATCTTGCACACCAGAGATCATCAAGTCTCCCTACATCACACCTCTAACCACTCTGTTCCTTGATTGCTCACCAGCATCCCTCACTCTCTCCTCTAACCCTTTCTCTCTGTGTTCCCCTACTTACCTGCTGACCTCACATCACTCTGTCCCTGGTTCCAGCACTCCCTCGCATTCTTCTCATTTCCTCTCTCTGATTGTTTCCATTCTTCCTTCCTCTACAATTCCCATATGTCTCTTTCATTCCCTCTCCTCTACTGCTCCTATTCTCTCCTCTTCTAGCATTCCCATACCTCTCGCTCATTCCCTCTCTCCTACTGTTTCTATTCTCTCGTCTAGCCTTCCCATATCTATCTCTCTCTGCAAGTCAGTCACTCTTAATCTCTGGGTAATCCAAGTAATTGTAAATTCATTCTCCCAAACAAAGCCATCTCCAAAACTTTCACAGTCACTCACACCTTCCATTGACTATTATTTTCTCATTCATATTTCTTTCTTCATTCCCTCCTATCACACTACTTATCTTCAGATATTCATTTCCCGTTCCTGGAGCAACTAGGTCAGTTATCGATATATCTACGTCATTTATTTCCTCCCACTGCCTGCATTTTGCGCACATACGCACTCCCCTCTCTCTCTCACCAGCCAGATATCCAACTCCCGAGACACATACATGACGCACGCACTGCACACCACAAAATTCCTTATTATATTACTTATAATAGAGTTCTTAAATGGCAGAGGATTTGGTGACACGCCATTTGAGATTGCAACGGAATCTGCCATCATTCCTTACTGCCAAGGAACTACTAAAGTAATTGTAAATTATATATAAATGCTATATAAACGCTAAATGTATATATACATATATATAAACACCTATATTCATCTATACCAAATAGTGAATAACTTATCTGTTCTTCTGCCGCCAATACTCCCGACTGTGACCTCGTGTTCTCGGTAACTCAAAAATAACACAATATGTAACAACTAAACTGTAAAGCAGAACCACTAAACAACATTTGTGTTAGTGAGGAAAAAATGGAGCACAATTCACCTTTTATAAAAACACTTTTTTTAACAACAGCTCAAATCCACCGCCGCGTGCTAAACACTTTTACACAGCGTTTAGCTTTCTTACATTTGTCTCTGTATTCTCTAAGAATACAAGGTGACTTATTTGACAGGAAGTTTTGATACGCTTTCTTCTTTTCCTTCACTGCCTCTTTAACTTCGTGTCCACCATGAAGTTCTGATTTTTCTATCCTTGCACACAACCTCACCACATGCCTCTCTGGCCGAATCAATCAGTGTTTTCTTCAGGGCATGCCACTGAATCTCCAATGTTTGATTCCTGCTCTCAAACGCTTTCATTTTTTCATGAATAATATTTGTGTATTTTAGTCTACAGTTGACATTTGAGAGCTGCTCAACTTTTATTCGCTTTAAAACTTTCTCACACGTTCTTCTTTTCAATATGAAATTCAATTTTATCCTGCCGAAGATTAACTGGCGATCACTTCCAATTCCTCTGCAAACTGTAGTGTCCTGCACAGGGAGAAAACATCCCAATCAAAAATAACATAGTCAATGAGACTTTTCTTATTCCTTGCTTCTTCTCTCCATGTAAGAAAAATAGTTAAGCTGAACCACTTTAAGCAAAATAGCTACCACTTTAAAAACTACAATGATCATAAAAGAGAAGTTAATTTTCCAACGTGTAATAATAAACAACTCATCCCACAATACGGATTGATTACCCTATTATCGGAATTAATTAATGTACAAATTAATGAAAGTACTACTGTGTCGAAAAACAATACAACTTGTTAATAATATGCTCAGGTATAGATATTTCCGTGTTGTCCTTGGAGAAAATATTAGTAACCAGAAGAAACTTAACAGCCTACCACGAGGCTCAGTATTGGCTCCTCTCTTATTTTAGCTTATATATAGCTGATATGCCAGATGCAGTATCTAGAAAATTCTGCTATGCAAATGACATAGCACTAGCAACAAGAAATAGAGAACTAAGACAGACGGAAGAAACCCTCAGAAACGACCTAGCCTTCATGCATATTTACTTTAAGAAATGAAGACCACAACCAAGCCAAAGTAAAACTGAAGTGTCAACTTTCCATCTCAATAATAAATTGGCACAAGACGAGTTGAACATCCCATTTAGAAATTCAGTCCTATGCCATAATAAATACCCTAAGTATCTAGGCATTACACTTGACCATACTCTATCATATAAGAAATATGCTGAAAACACAGCTGGAAAAATAAGAAACTAGAAATAACATCATTGAGAAATTATATGGCACTTCCTGGGGTGCAGCAGCAAACACATTAGGAGCATCTGCACTCAGCCTGGTTTTTTCGGTGGCGGAGTACTGTGCTCCAGCCTGGCTCAATAGCTGCCATACTAAACTAATTGACAGTCAGCTTAACACCATAATGCGACATATCTGGAACCATAAAAACAACTCCTGTTTATTGGCTTCCAATGCTGAGTAACATAATACCACCAACTCTACGAAGATGTGACACTCTATTACGAAAATATGACAAAATACTCAGAAATACTGAATTGTCTATACATAACGACATATCAGAACTATAGCTTAACAGATTGAAATGAAGAAAGCCCTCTTCGTGAAGCTAAACATCTGAGAATGACTAACTATAATACCAAAGATCAATGGAAATGAATGTGGGGCATAAATACTAATACCCAACTCGAAATTTGGTTTGATAAGTGCTGCCTCAACATCTCGGGTATGGAATTGAGCCAAAACATATGGATAACACTGAACAGGATTCGTACCGGCCATGGAAGATGTGCAAGCTTTCTGTAAAAGTTGTGGAAAATTCCCTCACCGTAGCATGACTGTGGACACCCGAACCAATATTTCAATTGAGTGCAGTCTTCGCACATATACAGGTCAAAGAAGCGACTTCCTGGAGGCGACACTGCCAGTTATAGACTGGATCAGAGAACTTGATCTTAACTTATAAGTGCTTTGTTCACCGAAAGTGTAACTACCTATGTTTTACTTTAATTGTTTGTCATTTACATTTTTTATTTATCTTTTACATATTTGTACTGATTTATGTACATGCACTTTTATAACCGTATGTAGATTGTCATATGATAAATAAATAAATTGCTTCATTGAGACTATAATATTTTTATAAGAAGATCTTCACTGATTTGTTTAACATTTGTAATAAAGTTACTCTATTTATTGAGTCAAATCTATAAAACAGTAATAGATATTTTTTCTTATGTTTCTGGTATAATTCTGCTAGCGTTTGTATCATGATGATCTGGTCTAATGTGGAACAATTCATTTTGAAGCCTGCCTGTTCTTCACTAAGAATGATCTCGTACGTGCTCTTTATTGTGCTCTGTAATACTCTTGTAAATATTTTGTAAATGTGGCAGAGTAATGTGATTGGTCTGTAATTTTACAATTTTTCTTATCACCTTTCTTGTAGATTGGTATGATAATTTCTGTTCTTCAATCTTCTGGTATTTCTCCTGTTTTAATGATTTTGTTGAAAAGTGTGGTAAGAAATTTTAAAGTTGTTTGCTTTCCTTCTTTCCAGAGTTCTGATGGAATTTGGTCTATCCCTGGTGCTCTGTCAGAATTCATTTGCTTTAGAGCAGGGGTGTCCAACCCTAGTCTTGCATGGGGCACTGGACTGTTAGTAATGCAGCCCCATAAGATCTTACACTTTTATTGTGATTTTTAGCAATATTTTTCATAACTATTGTACGGTGCTCAAGCGTGGACTGCATGGGTGACAACAGAACGCTGTGTAGGGAAGGGTAGAGTGAGGTGCTAACTTCTCCTCCTGCGCCCGCCAGTCAGTCAAATCGAAACCTGCACGTATCGCACGCTACATGCACTTATGCGACTTGGCTAGTAAGACACACCAATTACTGATAATGTTTCAACTTACTTACATGTGCATTTTCCTATGAAGATGGACATTTTTGTCATTAAACAGATATATAGGTATTCTTTTTTTAGTTATTCAACTTGAGCTCTTTGTGTTATTTTGTAAAATAATTTTTTTTAGCAGCTGTGGTATATCAGCTAACGCCTTTTTGTTCCTGTATAGGGAGTAGGCGAGGCCATTTTTAAGCCCTATCTAACTTTTGGAGACTGAGTGGGCAGTTCAATCTCCACTGGTAGCCAATCAGAGATAGCTGGCCCTATCACTAATTAATCGGCACTCAGTGAAGAAGGCAGCTAAGTGCCACCATCTGGTGGTCACTAACTCTAACACAATATATTTAATGTCTGAAAATAGTGTGGGCTCACCATATATTTAATGTCGATTTCTTGAGTTTACTGGACGAAAAAACCGAGTTTCCGGGAGGAAAAACTCGCTAGCCCGTGCCAGAGATCGACTAACTCTGGAACTGGTCGAGAAAAGGCTTAGAAAGAGTTCCTCTAGTCGGGGACTAGATTCGAACATCTTTCTGCAGTCAAGCGCTGTAGAGTGCAAACGCCACATCTACTGAGATAGGAAGTACAAAAAATTATCAAATAGTTTTTTGCTCGTGATATTGTTATAATCACATTTACAACATCACTAATACTATAAAAATAAACGGTTATTAAATTATTAATTTTTTTACCCCAGCATGCATTCAACGTGGCCTCAAAAGAAAGCAGAACCAAAAAAAAAAAAGAAAAATCGTGGATGAAGGAAGAGTGCTCAATAAAAAATGGATAAATTAGTACTTTTTTGCCGAGAAAAATAACAAGGCACTATACTTGATTTGTTTCGAAACTGTGTCAGTTTTCAAAGATTCATGCAAAGACGTGCCAAATTCAATGTATATCAAGGAATATTATGCAACGACAAAATAGAGAAACTGAAAGTCTGTCATCTCAGTTTTTTCAAGGAAGTTACAACTCAAACAGACTATTATAAACGCTAGTTATGTGGTAGCAAGTCTGATTGCAAAATATCAAAACCATTTACTGATGGTGACTTTATTAAACAATGTATGGAAAGCATTATAGATATGATTTGTCATGATAAAAAAAAAATGGATTTTTCTAAAATCAGTTTGTCTCGCCAAAAGAAACCTAGGCAAAATGTAAAGTAAAGCTGCCAATTTCAAATTTTATGCTTTTGAAAGTACTGATGATACAGATACGGCTCAACTTGCCATTTTTATTAGAGGTATTGACAATGAATATAATGTTACTGAAGAAATGGCTACTTTGGTGCCATTAAAACACACAACTCAATCTCTTGATTTGTATGAAGCAGTAAAAATTACATTGAAGCAATTTTCATTAATCTTTGCCAACATATCTGGTATAGCTACTGATGACACCCCGGCGATTGTTGGTAAAAAAGCTGAACATTAAAGATAATAGAAGATGATGCAATTGCTGCCAGCAACTCACATTTGATGAAATATCACTGCATCATATATCAAAAAAATTTATGTGCAAAAGCCTTAAAAATGAATAATGTCATGAAAATCGCCAAAGTTGTGAATTTCATAAGGGCCAAGAGATTGAATCAATTCCAAGTGTTCCTTAAGAGTATGGATGCTGATTATAGGGACATCATTTGCTTTTCTGAAGTAAGGTGGCAAGTTGGGGTAAAATGCTGAAGAGATTTTATGATTTGAGAAATGAAATCAAATCATTTATAGAATCAAAAGAAAAATATGTACCAGAACTTGAAGATAAAGGATGGCTCGCAGATTTAGCATTTTTGGTGGATTTAACTCATTTAAATTAGTTAAACATGTCTTCTAGGTGAAAATCAACTTATCTGTGTATGTTTCAAACCATAACAGCGTTTGAAATGAAACAAATTATGGCAAATAGTTTTATGCATTTCGATACGTTGGCTAAACACAATCCTGTGAACAGCAAAAAACATGCTGTCTTTCTTTCAGTTTTGATAATAGGTTTCAAGATTTCAGAAAAAATCATCAATTTTTTTGTATACTAGCAACTCAATTTTCAGTCGAATAAATACATTACGTTCAAATTTTCAATTGGAATGTATGGAGTTGCAATCAGATATTCAACTTGAAGAAAAATTTGATTGTCTCTCTTTCCTAGATTTTTTATAAGATCTATCTTCCCAGAGAAATATATCCTTCGCTTCACAATCATGCTTTATTCATGTCATTGCTTTTTGGTAGTATGTACTTTTGTGAACAACTATTTTCAAGAATGAAGCATACAGAGAGTAAAGTTAGATCAAAAAATTCTCACGAGAACCTTGAGAGCTCACTACAAAGTGTAACCACTTCCATCAAACCAGACACTGATGCGTTGGTTTCACAGAAACAAGGGCAAATATCTCACAGCAGATATTTGGCCTTGTTTACCAAATATCTCACAAGCAAAGGGCAGTATAAGCACAAAGAGTTTTGCGCTTATGCTGCCCTCTTTTTTTTAATGTTATAATAAAAATTTTAAAAAATAAAGGAAGTTTTGTTACTTATATACATTAACTATATTACACATTTTATATGCAGCTCAAGACAATTCCTCTTCACTCGATGTGGCCGAAGCAAGCCAAAAGGTTGAACACCCATGCTTTAGCGTATTCTCCACTTCAGATGAAAGGATCATTATGGTGTCATGTTTTGAGTTAGTGTGTGGCCTTGTTATTAGGCAGTTGTTGCTTTCATTCTTGAAGGTTTCTTGGTAGTCTTCCATCTAGTGTCGCACCCAGGAGGGGCCAAGGGGCCATGGCCCCCCAAAGAAAGAGGAAAAAACACACTAGAAAATTTTCCAAAAATCTTTTCCTAATTAAAATTCTTTTTATTTTAATTTATATTGTGTCGTGTCTTCTATATACTTCTTATGAATTAGCGATCATTGCAGATGCTCAGTGATGGATCATATGCGATACGTAGTGTGTATTCTCAAATCGTCTACTCAACTTGCCCCCCCCACAAGATTAAATCCTGAGTGCGATTCTGGTTCCATCCATACTGCTTTAATTGTATTGGTAAAACAGGAAATTCAAATGCATCTAACAATGATCAACCATCATGGTTGATCATTGTTAGAGGTATTGGTAAAAAGTTTTTTTTGTAACTTAAATATAAAGAGCAAACAGGATTCATTTTGGCAATATAAACATTATTTAAACTAAGGGAATATTAAATCCCACATTGTTTTACAAACAAATAAGAAACTCAAAGATTGGAATCAGAGAGTTTCATGCCGAATATAGTATAGTAAACTATAAAAGTATCGGCGACTACTAGCATGAGCTAATGCACGTAGTCCAAGTACGTAGTACAAACTCAGGCAACTCGCAGCAAAGGTGGTAAAGTTCTGACCGTTATTCTTGGTACATTCCATAATATAAAACACATTTCCTAGGAAATGTATGCTGTTATTACATTATGGTGGGAGGTCACTACCCAGACCGGTTTCAGCCTTTATTGAGGCTTCATCAGTGAGTAACTAGACCAAATTAATACCAAAGGGTATAGTAAAAAGAACTTATATACTCTGCCATACGAGTTGTCAAAAAGGTGCACCCATTAAGTTACTTAAATAAAAAGAGCCAATAGGCTTCATTTTGGCGATATAAACATTATTTAAACTAAGGGGATATTAATCCCCTTAGTTTAAATAATATATAGCAGAGTATATAAGTTCTTTCCAGTGGCGCACTCAGGATTTAATCTTGGAGGGAGCCGAGCGCTCAGGATTTAACCTTTGGGGGGGGGGGGGGGGGGGCGAGTTGAGTAGACGTTTTGCGAATACACACTACACATCGCATACGACCTATAACTGAGCATCTGCAGTGATCACTAATTCATAAGTAGCACACAACATAAATAAAAAAAAAATGAATTTTAATTAGGAAAAGATTTTTGGAAATTTTTCTAGTGTTTTATCCTTTTCTTTAGGGGGTGCCCGGGCCCCTTGGCCCCCCTCTGGGTGCGCCACTGGTTCTTTCTCTATACCCTTTGGTATTAATTTGGTCTAGCTACTCACTGATGAAGCCTCAAATAAAGGCTGAAACTGGTCTGGGTAGTAACCTCCCACCATAATGTAATAACAGCATCCTAGTAAATGTTTTACATTATGGAAAATACCAAGAATAGCGATCACAAATTTACCACCTTTGCTGCGAGTTGTCCGAGTTTGTATTACGTACTTGGACTACGTACATTAGCTCACGTTAGTAGTCACCGATACTTTTATAGTTTACTATACTATATTCGGCATGAAACTCTCTGATTCCAATCTTTCAGTTTCTTATTCAGTTTTAAAACAATGTGGGATTTAATATCCCCTTAGTTTTTTTTTTGTAATTTCTTTAACTGTGTTGTGTAATATTTTCGAGTTATGGTGTTTATATGCCCCATTACATTATTCTGCTTTTTTGTTTAACCAGTTTTCCTGTCTGCAGAGTTTGTTTAGCCTGTCTGCAGAGTTTATCAATTTCATTTTTGAGTTGTTTGTATTTCTTTGTTTTCTTCTTCTGAGGTATGTCTGTTTATTTTTGTTTTTAGTTTTCTTTTTTCTTCACGTTTTTCTAAAATTTCAGATGTTATCCATTTATTACTGGGTCTCTCATAAATTCCTCAAGTTTCCCTTGCCGAATTAATTACTATTTCTTTTCCTGTTTTCCAAAGGTTTTTGGTTACCATCTGTTTGAGTCCCATTTATTTCTTCAATTTTCCTAATGTAGTCTAATCATCATCATCATCATCAAATTCCTGCCATGTACCCTCAAGGGGTGTACAGGATATGACAGTACTACATGAAAAAATTACATCATTACTAACTTCCTATCTACAATTTTCCTCCAAATCAGTCTGTTACTTGTCAAGACTCCAACATTATCAGATCTTATCTATCGTCTAAGGCACTTTGTACCGTATCAATCCACCTATATCTTGGTCTTCCTCTGGGTCATTTTCCTGCCAACCTGGCAGAGAACACTTGTTTTGCTAATCTTTCCTCTCCCATTCTATTTAAGTGACCATACCATCTGAGATTAGCTCTGCTAACGCATTCCTGGATGCTGACAATGTCAAGTTCTTTCCTAATATCCTCATTTTTAATATGATATTGCCATTGATGCCATCTGTTCACGCCTCTAATCTTTCTCAGGACTCTCATATCTGCGGTCTCTAGTCTTTGGTCAAGTGTTTTACTTCTGACCCAGCTCTCAGATCCATAAGTTAAAATTGGTTTGAACACTGTCTTGTATACAGCTAATTTAGTGTTCCGACTAATTTCTTTCTTATTCCATATGAATTTATTCAATTGACTTCCCACGATACCAGCTTTGCTGATTCTGTTGTCTATTTCTATATTTAGTTTACCATCTTCAGTAAAAATTGTGCCTAAGTAGCTGAAATGTTTTACTTGTTCCACAGGTTCTCCATTCACAACACAGTTGACATTTTCAATGATTCTGCCTATTTTCATTGTCTTTGTCTTTTTATTGCTGACCTTCATACCATATCTATTACAACAGCTATTCAATTTAATCAGAGAATCTTGCAGACTTGTAGCGGATTTATTTAGAAGTATAACATCATCCGCATAAAGCAAAGAGCTGACATTAGCATCTCCAATTTTGATATCAGGTTTAATACCACATTCCTTCATAATGTGATCCATATAGATAATGAATAACAGAGGATTTAACATTAAACCATCTTCCTGTACTTCCTTCAATTCTAACTGCTGACTCACAACTCAAATAAAGACAAAGTATTCTTGATATAATGCCCCATTGATACCATATAACTGCAGCGTATTGAATAGCTTCTCTCTTGGCACCTTGTCATATGCCTTTTCCAAATCGACAAAACTTAAATACAGATCTTTGTTATATTCCCATGCTTTCTCGGCTATTTGTCGTAAAGTGAAGATCTGATCCTGACAGCCTCTATTTGGCCTGAATCCAGCTTGTTCTTCACCAAGCGTTTCTTCCACAATTCTTCTCAACCGTTTCTCAAGTATACTGGCATAGATCTTGCCAGGAACACTCAGTAGGGAAATACCTCTGTAATTCTCACATTCAGTTTTATTTCCCTTTTTATATATGGGTACTATGAGAGCTCTACTCCAATCATCGGGAATTCGTCCCTCTGTCCAGGCTTTCTGAACTATGCAGTGTAGCCACTGTAAGACTCTTATACCACCATACTTCAGCATTTCTGGTCGAATATCATCTACTCCTGTTGCCTTTCCACATTTCAAGCCTTTGATGGCTTTTTCTACTTCAAGTATGGATATGTATTCCTGACTGCATGCCTGGTCAGTGTTTTTTTATCAATGTGCTGTCATCACTGCTTGTTTAATGTAGTCTAATCTTATTTGGTTATTTTTTAACTTTTCCATGTGGAGTTTATCAATCCTATTTCTTTTATAGTTGACTTTGAATTTTATCCATATTGTTGCAGAGAAGAGTTCGTGGTCTGTGTCCAGTGCTAAGCTTTTGAGTGTTCTTATGTTTTTGATTGAGCTTTTCCATTTATTTCTAATTAGGATATAATCTATACAACTTATAGAAAAATGGCATTCTCTCGACATGTCCATACCACTGAAGTTGTCTTCTTTTGATCTTTTCTATTAATGAGTGTGCATACTTCAGGTCTTGTCTTACAGTTTCATTTGTTTTCTTTTCTGTCTGTTTTGTTTACTTTCCTGACATATTTCATGTCGAAAGCCTCCAGTTTTCGTATCTATCTTTTCGAGTGTCCAATATGATGATTGCCCTCCTGATATTGTGAGGATTTTTGAATTTGTTATAGAATCAGGATATTTCAGCTGGAAAAACAAGACCTACAGACAGGTTGAATGCACTGCAATGAGTAGCCCTCTGTCTCCACCTACAGCAAACTATTTTTTGAACCACCTGGAAGATACCTTGTTCTCATCCATTCATCTCATTGGTTTCGTTATGTTGATATTTTTGCTGTCTGGCCTCATTCTGAAAATTAACTTATCGCTTTCCTTCTTTTCAGATATTTTCTGTCCACTGCTGGAAAAAGACCTCCAATTCTTTCCACCTTTCTCTGTTCTTGGCAATGGTTGACGAGTTTTTCCCAACTTTCCTACAATGGAGCAATAGCCTTCACTGGCGCATTCAATTCACCATGGTAAAAGAAAAGGCTGGTAGTTTACCATTCTTGGACATCCTTCTTACATGCAGAGCCTCCGGTAATTTATCACCTTATTCACACGTTTCCTATCAACAAAATTTCTTTTGCCATCTACAAAATGCAAACTGTCACCTCTGTCATTAGCTGTCGTTTACCAGATATCTTGTAAATGTAATCTGACATACTTGGGGCAGACAGGCCATTCTGTGGAAAAAGGAATTAATGAACATCAATATTATATTGAATACATGAAACCTCAAAAGTCTGGTCTGGCACAACATAGTATTGACACTAAACACAGTATCCAGTGGGATGAAGCTTGTCTTCTCCATGGAAGCAGTTTTAAATATGAATGCCTTTTCAAAACAAGTTGCAAAACCCTTTCACATCAGCGAAATCTGAATGATTGTCTCTCTCTCTCCCAAAAGTTTGGGAGATTCTCATTTTATGTAACCATCAAAAATTGTTTTAATATTATTTATTAATATATTAATTACTAGCATGTGGCAACTGTTTTTAATTGGTAAACCAATTGTTCTATGTTCCATGTAGTCCCATTTCTTTGATTTCCATGTTTCTATGCACTGATGATGTACTGTTATTTTCAGTACAAAATATCTGTACTTTCATTTCATTAAAGTTAATCACTGTGGTTATGAAGAAGAATATATTAATTACTTCTTAATTCTTCTTCTTTCTTCACATTTTACTTATTATTCCCTGCATAATAGACCTACCAAATTGAAGCTGTTCTCATTGGTAATATATCCTAATTTGTTGTAAATAATGTTGTACCACTTACTTACTACTGTACCACTTCTGTTTGGATACGAAATAAATATTGTGGTTATCGTGTAATTTGTCATTTATGTTATATTATTACTGGGCTTACATGGAGTCAAGACTTATCACAGGAAGTCTGCTCTAGGTTGCACAAAGTTGACCATACCACACCTTAAAATCATTCCGTTTGAATGCTGAATGTCCTCTCCGACTATGTATTTCATTCACATACCACTATCGTGTAAACAACCAACTTCTTATTCTCTTGCACAACTTCCAGGGATAGCCCTATGTCTTTACCCCTTCCCTCTGCATTCCTCCTCTAGAAAATCTTCAGTGTCTAAATTTGGAAAGCACCTCTGAACAATCTACATCAATCATATCACCCCTCCTCCTATCTACCAAACTCTGTAGATTAGACTTCCTCAATCAATGACAGTACTGGTCTGCAGGAAATTGATGAGCTTAGGGATCTGTGGAGCGATGGTGGACAGGGAGTTAAAAGTTCAGAGGGCATATTGCAAAAGTGGGCAACATAGCTCAAAGTAATTACTTGGAGATGGAAGCACATCCAAGTAATCAATATGAGACCAATAATCTGTAAAGAGGGAGAGGTTGTTATCCCTCTTCATAGGGCTTGTTGTGGCTGCATCTTAACTAAAGCAACAATAACGTTATAATAATGTTGACTGACGCGCAAAGGTTTGTTGGGGATATTCAATTGTTTGCACAATACTGAAACCTTGGTGAGAGTAATAAGTTACGGTGATATCTTACTTTCAAAAAGATGTTAACAAGCTTGTAGTGCAAAATGAACAAGTTGCAAGTTCAAGGTTGCTGAGGGCAAAGTTTCATACTTTGAAATCCAAAGTTAAAATGTAATACATTCTTTCTGAATGTTGTACAGTAAAAAAGTGGAAGCAGACAAGGAATTTCTTGATACACATTGCAAAATGTCATGAAAACATTGCACAGGCTTATTACATTACTAATAAGTAAAAACCAAGAAGCTTTCTTCACAATGTTTAACATTTCAATCACACCATATCTGAACTACCTAGTACAACTATACCATACAGTATATTTATTTCCACCTGTGGAAATAAATATACTGTATGGTATAGGTAATATTAAGAATAGAATCTTGGTATAAAGGCATATTGAGAAAATATAATATGTGAGGTAGAAGTGGGAAAGACAGGATATTTAGTGGGGTGTTGCTATAAGCCACAGAGCACAGAGGGTGGGGAGCAGGAGATGTTTAGGCAGCTGAGCTTGGCAAGTGTAGGAAGAATGATTGTTATGGGATATTTAAACTACAGAGTATCAGTTGGGAAGAGGAAAATGCATGTAGTAATAATGGAATCAAATTTCTAGAATTCTTGAGGGATAAATGTCTTAGGCAACATGTAATAGAGGGATCAAGCGGTTCAATAGTTTTGGATTTGGTCATGGCATCAGAACTCCCCCAGTTGGAAAGAGTGATCATGTAGTTTTGACTTGGAAGATGAATAGACATGCAGGAGTATCAAAGAAAAGGGAACACATGTGGAATTATAAGGCGGATGATTATAATAGTCTTAGACATCGAATTGGGGCAATTCCATGGTGGGTGGAATTGGAAGGCCAGGATATCATTAGTGCTTGGGAAATTATGAAGGAATATTTGTTAGCAGCAATAGTAAGCTGTATTCCACAAGTGAAGAAGAGGATGCAATTCGGTGTAAAATGGATGACAAACAATATCAAACAGGAACTGCAGGTGAAAAAGAAGTTATGGAAGAGATAAAACAAGAGGGGCAGAGAGCAGGTGCATGAAGAATATAAGACTCAGGCCACGAGAGTGACTAGTATGGTAAGGAAGGCAAAACTGGAATATGATGAGATTGGCACTAAGATCCAAAGAAAATCCTAGGAAATTTTTTTAGCTATGTAGCCAGTAGGAGGAGAAGTGACTGTGGAAGAATAACATTGCGGGATAAAAATGGGAATAGAATGACTGATGTAAAGGACATAATGGAATTGTTAATTAATATTTTTTGGGGTGTTTCATCCTGGAGAAGTAGGTTTTAATACTTAGAGGGATAGGGTAGGTTCGAGGTTTAGAAGTGCAAGAAGAGAGCGTTTCAAATACTGAGTACTCTGAATGTCAGTAAAGCTGTGGGACTGGATCGTATTTCACTATGGGTTTTGAGAGAACGTGCTAAAGAACTAACAGCTCCACTGACTGGGCATTTCAATGAAAGTCTTGTTATGGGAAAGGTACCCAAAGAATGGAAGAAAGGTAAGATAGTGCCATTGCACAAGGGCAGTAGTAGACTGGATGTGTCTAATTATAGGCCAGTTTGTGTTTCATCAGTAGTTGTTAAGATCTTGGAGATATTAGTGAGGAACCATATACAACGTTGGGCAGATGAGGGTAATGTTATCTGTGAAAGTCAACATAGATTTGTTAAGGGGTGCTCTTGCTTTAGTAATATGACTGCCTTTTATAATAAAGTGACAAGAGCAGTTGATGAAAGAAAGGCATATACTGCCAGTTTTTTGTATTTTGCAAAGGCATTTGAAGTTGCCACATGATAAGCTGATATTTAAATTGCAGCACATAGGTTTAGACGTCGGGTTAGTCAACTGGATTCAGGATTGGCTGTCTGATAGGTATCAGAGTTGTGTGTGGTGGGACAATATCAAGGAGGCAGAAGGTGACAAGTGGGGGTCCTATAGGACTCTGTGCTGGGACCTGTATTGTTTAACCTTTATATCAATGACATTGTCATTGAATTGCAAGGGGATATTCAGTTGTTTGCAGATCATGTGAAGCTCGGAAGGGTTATTAGTAATAGTGCAGATGTGGCAGCCCTGCAAGAGAATTTGAATAAACTAGACTGATTGGCAAATGAATGGGCTTGTCAGTTTAATGAAGCAAAATGTAAAGTCTTGAAGTCTGGGATACATCGATGGGAGGAGATGTACTAGATGAAGCAGGGGAGACAAGAGATCTGGGGGTGATGATTGATAGAAAACTGAAATTCAGGGAACAGAGCAAAGGTGGTGGAGGTAACCCAGAGTATTGCAGCAATATGAGAAGGATGCTGACCGACAGAGATAAAAGAGTTATCGTTCCATTGTACAAGACCCTGATCAGACAACACTTAGACTATTGTTCTCATGTTTGGTTGCTGGGATTTGAAAGGGATAAACTAACTGTGAAAAGGGTATAGAGGCAGATAATAAAGATGATTTCAGGACTGTAAAATGTTAGTTATGAGGATCGGCTGAGGGAATGTGGACTGCAGAGTTTGGTAGACAGGAGGAGCAGAGGTGATATGATTGAGACTACTGTTGAGAGGTAGTTATAGGGTTGACACTGGGGAGTTCTTTCGCTTGGTGGAACAGTGGAAAGGAGCGATGACAATGGACCATCCCTGGAAGTTACAAAAGGAAGCTGTGAAAAAGAGGGTGAAGAGTCGTTTCTTTGCATGGAGGGTGGTTGAACTATGGAATGCATTGCCTGATAGAGTGGTGAGAGAAAGAATGGTCAATGAGTTCAAGGAGTAATATTATAGACTGTGTTTCCTAGGAAGGACCTCCCACAATGAGTCTTGACTCCATGGAGGCCTGAATAATAATAATTTGAAATATCATATAAAAGAAATAATTGAATATGAAAGAATAACTCTACTGAATGCAAATGGTATATGGATGACAGATGCAGAAGAGACTGTTCAACTAATGAGTGCCCATTCTACTAAGGTCTATCAATCAATCTAGTGTATGCAACATTGAGTTCAATTCTACGTCTTTACTGGATGAAAAAAAATCAGGTGTATGAGGAGACACTAGAGCAGTTGCACTGAATGAATAAGAATTCAGCAATACAGATCAATGGATGTCGCTACGGATGCTAAAAGAACGGTCAAAGGAACAGCCAGTTCAGTGAACAGACTATAGGCGTCTCAGAACAGGGAAAATTCCAAAGCAGCGGAAAGAATGTGTGATAATCCCCCATTACACGAGGATGGTACAAAGACTGATCTAATCATCAACTATCAGTATCTCTGCAGTGGTGGTTGGTGAAGATTTTGGAAGTTGGTAAAAGTTCGCATACAGAAATAGGTTGACAGAGAATCTATACTATACCATGAACAGCATGGATTTATTAACGTTAATTCATGTTTGAGCAACTTCCTCACATTTTATAATAATGTTACCACTGAGTTAGCATACAGCATGTAAGACTGTTGCATAAATTGTAGAATATGGGACTGGATTATAAACTATTGACATGGATAAGAGGAGGGTTGACTGACAAATCAAAGTGGTACATGGGAGTTGCGAGTCTGCAAGATTTAAGGTGATCAGTGATGTACCACAAGGATCAGTCCTTAGTCCACTGTTATTCAATCTTCACATTAATGACATTGAGAAGGATATCACAAGAGACATACAGCTATCCGCTGATAATGGAAAGATACCGAGTGATCAGGAATGCAGCTAATATTCAGCACTTGCAGAATGATTTCAAGAGGCTGGAATTATGAGCATGTGAAAATGGCTGTCAATTCAATGTTAGTAAATGTAAAGTTATGTATTTTGGTGCAACACGACACACTAGGGATCTTGGAGTTTTAGTCGAGAGGAAGTTGAAGTTCAAGGGCCATATAGAAAAGATTGGAAATACAAATCAGAGGATAATTGCAAGGCTGACACAAACCTTGACATGTAAAGATAGGTAGTTGTGTTACCTCTTTACGAGGCCTTGATAAGACCTCACTTGGATTATTGTGCACAGGTCTGGTCTCCTGGTTTCCATGGTGATTGTGATACAGTAGAGAGTGCAAAGGAGAATTAAAGATATCCAGATTGTGGAATACAGATAATGAAGAGAGAATGACAATTTGTACACTGCATACACTAGCAAAGGAGAAAAAGGAGTCGTATTTTTCATTTCATGAAGTGGACGAGACAGCATCCATGGAAGATGAAAATGAATGCAGTAAAGAATGGACCGAGAGCTGGATTTTTCTCTCGTAGAGTGGTGCATGATTGGAATAGATTACCGTTGGAGGTGGTGTGAATGAATTGAAGAAAAGATATGACAGCTGATGGTGATATATGACCTCCCACAATAAGTCCTTGCCTTCATGAACATCTCTCTCAATAATAATAAAAATATAATCTGCACAGATCATTAGAAAGAGTCATGGTGATGTTATAAAAATGCAACTTGCTGCGCAGATTTTTACCCAATTAATACATTAATAATTTCCTACTGTATGTAGGTTGTTTTTTTTTTAAAACTAATTTCTTAAATTTATTTACTACTTTAACTTTTTGCTGTCAGAAAAAATTATGTTACCCACAAACTGCAGTACAATCATAATCAAATTCCTGATGCAAAACTGAATAACTGAATTCATAGCTAAAGTAATAACAAACGCATTGAAAAAGGTCAATATTCACGCACCAATTTCGAAGTAGTCATAATATGAAAGCTAGTTCCGGTAGAAAACAAGGGGCATACATTATATTATTACGAGACGCCTCCAAGGAGTCCAGATTCAAGGGAGGGCACATACTCTACAACTCTACGTTTCCACCACTCAATCAACAAACCGCATCATCTGCACCAATGCCATCTACTACCCACCACCACCACTAGTATTTTCACAGACAATCACAAATATCCACCATGCCTGTGGCAGGATTTGAATCTGCAGCCTTTTGGCTGGAGAGTGGATACACTAACCATTCAGCCAACCAGACCGGGTTGGCCGAGTGGTCAATGTTATCATGTACAGTAGTACATGATAAACTGACATCATCACTAACTTCTTACCAACAATTTTCCTCTAAATTAATCTGTTATCCATTGAGACTGCAATATTATCAATTCTTATATTTGTCATCTAAGGCACTTTTTACTGTGTTAATCAACATAGATCTTGGTCTACCTCTGGGTCTTTTTCCTGCCATTCTGAAAAATGGCTGTTTTGCTAACTTTTCCTATCCCATTCTATTTAAGTAACCATACTACCTGAGATTACATCTGCTAACACATTCCTGAATGCTAACAATGTCCAAGTTCTTTCCTAATATCCATATTTTGAATGATACTGCCATTGATGCAATCTGTTCATCCACCTAATTTTTCTCAGGACTCTCATATCTGTAGTCTTCAGTGTTTGAGCAACTGTTTTATTTCGAACCCAACTCTCAGATCCATACGTTACAATTGGTTTGAACACCATCTTGTATACAGCTGATTTAGTGTTTTGACTCATTTCTCTCTTATTCTATAATTTTTTTATTCAGCTGACTTCCCACAATACCAGCTTTGCTAATCCTGCTGTCTATTTCCATATTTAATTTGCCATCTTATAATCAGCTACAAAACATATATAATAAAATAAATAAAAATGATTACATAATTTTAGCAGGAGATTTAAATGCAAGAATTGGAAACACGAAAATTAATAATAATATAGGAATACATGGAGAACACACTCTAAACAGAAATGGTAAAAAATTGATTGACTTGGTAGTTTATAATAACCTAAAAATAATGAATTCCTTCTATAAACATAAAGACATACATAAATATACTTGGGCAGCAAGAGGATGGAAATCAATATTAGATTACTTCATATTAAATGAAAAGACATCAAAATTTTCACTAGATGTTAGAGTTCACAGAGGATATGAAATAAGCAGTGACCACTTCCTTGTTAAAATAAAATTAAGATTAACACCTAAATGGCTACAAGTAACAAGAACAGAAAGAAAAATTGAAACATTTGTTTATAAAACTAGACTATTGAATGACTTCTTTGTTCATATAGCCATTGTACATTTGTGCCAGTATCTAGATAAAATAAAACAAAATGAAGAAATAGAAATAGAATGGCTTAATATAAAAACGATACTAAATGCAGCAGCAAACGAAAGCTTGGAAAAGACCAAAAAATTCAATAAAAGAAAAAAACTGAAGATCTGGGATGATACAATCAAAGAAATAATCAAAAAGAAAAAAGAAGCCTATCACAAATGGTTAAGCAGCAAAAGATTAGAAGATGAAATAGAATATAAAAGAATAAGAGCCATAGCTAAAAGAGAAGTCAGAAAAAGACAGAGAATCATGCAATAAATTTGTTTCTAATTTAGAACATGATTTATATAAAATAAGACCCAATGTATAAGATTTTGAAACACCTAAATGCAGATACCAAAGAAAATATAAAATTAAACACTGAATTGAAATTAGAAGAATATCTAAATTACTACACAGAACTGGGGACAGACAAATATTTTAAAAAAGACAACTGGCAAACAATTAACGAAGAAAAGGAAATAACTGAAGAAGAATTAGAAATCAGCCTGAAAGAAACAAGAAACGGAAAATCACCTGGAGAAGATAAGTTAGGTTCAGAACTATATAAATATGCAGGAACAAGATTCAAAGGAAGACTCTTATTTATTTTAAATAAAATTTACTCAACTGGTATCCCCCAAATAGAATGGAAAAAAAGCAATTGTGATTCCTATCTTTAAGAAAGGTAATAGAGATGACCCTAAAAACAATAGAGGTATCAGTATGCTAAATTCATGTTACAAAATATATAGCAGAATCTTAAATAACAAACTAATGAAATATTCCGAAAACTTTATTCTAGAGGTACAAAATGGATTTAGAAAAGGACGATCATGTATAGACCCAGCCTTCTGCCTAAAATTAATAACAGAGAAAAGAAGAGAATATAATTTAGAAATACATATTGCATTTATTGACTTTGAAAATGCATTTGACAAAGTTAAAAAAAACATTATTTAGCATATTAAAAGAAAGACAAATACCAAATAATATCCTAAAAGCTGTCACAAGTATATATGAAAATAATCAAATACAAATAAGATTAAATTACAAGCTATCATATACAAGAGAGATAAACCAAGGGGTCCGACAGGGATGTCCCCTCTCAGCAACTCTTTTTAATATCTACTTAAATGAAATAATAATAAAATGGAGTAAAAATTTATATCAAGGAATTAAACTTTCACCTACAGTTAACTTAAACACTCTCCTCTTTGCAGACGACCAAATAATAATTACAAATTCTGAAGATAACTTACAGTAAGCTATTTTAAATCTAAATGAGATATCCAAAGATTATGGTATGATAATATCAACGGAAAAATCAAAAACTATGGCCTTTAAAGGACAAGATCCAGCAAGAACTAAAATAGTATTAGATAACAAGATCTTAGAACAGGTGAATTCATTTAACTACCTAGGATGTATGATCACTTATGAAAATGAAAAAGATATAAACATAAAAATTGCAAAATATTTAAAAATAACAGGAGTAATTAACTCTATATTTAAACCTAAACCTAGTTCAAAAACAAACCAGGCTAAAAGTATACAATACATTAGCCCCATCGGTCTTAATGTATGGAAGCAAAATCTGGACAATAAAACAAAAAGACAAACAAAGATTGACAACAGCAGAAATGAAGTTTATGAGAAAAACTGCAAAGTATACCCTATTTGATCACAAAAGAAACGAAGATATTATGAAAGAATTAAACCAAGAACCAGTAACTGAAAAAATTAAAAAATATAAACATAAATGGATGGAACACGTTCAAAGAATGAAAACAGAAAGATTACCAAAACAAGCCTTAAAGTACAAGCCATTAGGAAAAAGAAAACCAGGACGTCCTCTTAAACGATTCAACGATGACTTCTAAGGCCGGAACAGGCCATACTAGGCCTAAATCCTTGATACGTATGATGATGATGAATTTGCCATCTTCACTAAACATTGTGCCTAAATAGCTGAAAAGTTTTACTTCTTCTGCAAGTTCTCCATTCAGAATGCAGTTCATGTTTTCAATGTTTCTGCCTATTTTCATTGTATTTTTATTGTTGATTTTCATACCAAATTTATCATAGCAGTTATTCAATTTAGTCAGAGAATCCTGTAGTCTTGTACTGGATTTATTTAAAAGTATGTTATCATCTGCATAAAGTAAAGAGCTGAGATTAACATATCTAATTTTGATATCAGGATGAATATCACTTTCCTTCATAAGGAGGAAAGATATCAAAATTGGAGATAATGTGCACCTTGTCTCACACCTGATTTAACATTAAACCATCTTCCTATACTTCATTCAATTGCAAGTGTTGATATGCTTAAATATGGACTAATTACTGCTTGATATAATGTTCCATTTACACCATATAACTGTAGTTCTCAACAGCTTTTGTCTTGGCACCTTGTCATATGCCTCTTCCAGATTTTCAAAAATTAAATACAGGTCCTTGTTGTACTCTCATTACTTCTCCACTATTTATTGTAAAGTGAAAATTTGATCCTGACAACCTTTGTTTGGCCTGAATCTGGAGCTAACGTCCAGAGCTCACCATGAAGTTCAGATTTTTCTATCCTTGCAGACCTCACCATATGCCTCTCTGGCTGAATCAATCAATGTTTTCTTCAGGGTTTGGTTCATGTTTTCAATCTCTCTCATTCTTTCTTGATTAATGTTTATGTATTTAAGTCTACATTTCGCCTCTGAAAGCTGCTCAACTTTGATTGGCTTTAAAACTTTCTTACTCTTCTTTTCAATATGAAATTCAATTATATCCTGCTCAATGCTAAATGGTGACCACTTCCAATTTCAACTCCTCTGTATACTTGTGTGTCCTGAACCAGTGGGAAAAAATCTTGCTGTCAACAATAACAGTGAACAACACTTTTATTTCTTGCATTTTCTCTTGATGTGTATTTGTGTACTTTTTTTATGCTGGAATATGGTGTTAGTAATAAGTAGCCCATATCCTGATCAGAAAACCAGCAGGTACTTACCATTATTATTGGCTTTGTTCTTTTCACCAAATTTTCTCAGAACATTTGTTTGTCTATTAATCATTTCCTACTCTGCTCTTTAGATCTCCAATAAGGACCAACTTTTTCTTTTTTAATGTGTCTCTACATTCTCTAATGCCATGAAAAATTCCTCCACTCTACTTCCTTAGTACAACCTTCTATGGAATAATAGGCAGAAATGCATCTCATTGTCCAGTTCCCCATTCTGATATTTACCTACATCACACATGGGGAATAAGTCGAAAACAAAATGTCACATTTGGAAGTTGTCTAACAGTTTGTTTAATAAGGGTATGCAGACCAACAGCAAATAGGTTTAAGGAAACCTATGATAGTTATTGTGTTAATGGAGAGGGTGGATCTCTCTCAATGAGTCTTTTGACTCCATGGAGTGCCTATATAAATAATAATATTTCCTGCCATACAGTACAATCAACATACGAAATATTTATTCTAATCAATTTGATAGATATCATGTATCAAAGTTAGTATTGTTCTGATTGCACTTGGAAGTTAACTTTTAATCATATCAATATTTATGATTTGGATCTTTTCCTCCGCCCTGACAAAAATGTTTCAATTCTGAAAATTATGCAGAATAAACATAAACATCTTTAAAAGTTGCAGGGATTTCAGAAATATGTGCAATTATATAAATGTCGCATATCATTCATGGAAAGGATAACATTTCTTTTAGGAGAATGACACAAAGAATTTACTCGTAATTTATCTACAATTTTGCAAATTTGTAAGCCAAACAGTAGTATTTACGAGTGTGCTGCGAAGTTGTGATAATCACCATGTAGGCATTAAGGTAGAACCATGTAACTTAATCATTATTCTACATGTTTCCCACAAAGTGTTATACACTTGTTACAACGCTGCTGCATCATTTGCAATCCTCTGAGAAAAAAAAGTCTTTCCCTTGTTGCACAAACCAGTCATTTTTGTTCTAGGTGTTTATTAGAACTTTTCAGCCACCCCCCCCCCCCTTGTATATAAATAGAGGCTACTTGGTTTCGGGGAATGGCAACACACACTAACAAAATCACACCACTTTATAACACACATGCCTTATACCCGAGGGAACATTCGCAAGGGTGGCTACATCATTCGAAACAAAACTGACTTAAGGCTTATTTTACTATAACCACTTCTGACTGAAGAAAAGAGGGGGAAAAAACTCGATATTTCTTTCTTTGTTGTTGAGTAAGAAATAAAAATACTTGATAAACAACCAGAAGCCAAAAAAAAAAAAAATTCTCCGGCTCACTATCTCCCTAAAAAAATAAATTAATAAATAAACGCACTATCAAAATTTATTTTCACTTACTTATGTTTCATAACGATGAGTGGGGTAGCCATGACACGTATTCTCGAACCAGAGATTTGCTGTTCAAGTAAATTGTAATAAGTTCACGAGAACGATTTGTTAGTGCATTGTTGGGTCTTTATTTAATTATTCTAAATTTCATATTATAATGAGCAATTTTTAATAATCATATCTATAACCTAAGAACAACGGCCCGCCCAGGTTACGATACCCCTATAGTTAACGGCGGCCGGTGAAAATTTTAAGTGGGGGTGCTCCATCTACAAAAAAAAAAAAAAAAAAAAAAATATTTTTTTCCTAATCAATAACGAATTCATTAATAAATAAATTTACATATTAAAAATATTTCATCCTCACCACGAACAAACACCAATAATAAAATATTCGTATCAATAGCAATGACAAGTGCAAAGGAATATCGGTGTTAGATATCGCAGTGAATTTGTTTCGTGTAACGATAATTGAAAAAATATTATTCTTTTCATATTTTCAACAGTGACACTCGTCATAATTCAGCCTTGTATCTATAATAAATAAATAATTATATGTTATTTTAACGAAATAAAATAAGATTTACAAAAAATAGTTCACCAGGCACACGCACCAATAATAAACGTTTCATATCTCACAGAAATAAGGCAGTAAGCTTACTAAAAATACACAAATTACAGAATTTCCCAGAAATTATACTAAAAATACACTGCCGTTTGAGCAGTAAGGCCTTATTGAGCAGTTATTACAGTTGGGAATGACGTAACGTGGAATGATAGGGGAAAACGTATATCGGCATTAGATTGCAGTGCATTTGTTTCGTAATCTAAAGCATTAATCGAACAATTCCAATTATTAACTATTCAATCAATGTCAAAACATAAGTTGTAACCTTTAACATGTTGTACTGCATTTATATAATGTTGTAAGCATTGTTATTATTTATAAACACAAACAAATTTTAATTTTTTCATTTTTTCCTTCGCAGTGTCGCAGTGCTTATGTATGGACCGCCACTGTTCATTACACACTAAAGACAACGGAAATTCAAAAAGGAAGAACAAACACAATTTAGTATGGAAAGAAGTATGCTTGGTATCACAAGACTGAATCACAATAAGGAATATGTCGATAAGAAATCAAACCAAAGTCTCTGACGTCATAGGAAGAGTGAAACATCTGCAGTGGTAATGGGCTGGGCATATTGCTTGAAGACAAGATCAACGATAATTATTATTATTATTATTATTATTATTATTATTATTATTATTATTATTATTATTATTATTATTACATAACACCTACAGGGAGTCCAGAGACTCATCGAGGGAGGGCATCTACTCTACAAGTTTCCGACTCCACCAATAGCAACTACTTTCATCATCTACACCAACGCTATCCACCTCCGACCACCACCACTAGTATTACCACAGAGAATCACAAACATCCATGCCTATGGAGAGATTCGAGCCCACAGAGGCTGAAGAGCAGATACGATAAGTAATCAATCAGCCAGGCTGGCCGAAGCAAACGAAGTACTGGATTGGATTCCACGAGAGGAAAAACGACCACGACGCAGACCTAAATCATGGTGGATTGATGATATCATGATTTTCAGATTATGTGTGTGTGTGTGTGTGTGTGTGTGTGTGTGTGTGTGTGTGTGTGTGTGTGTGTGTGTGTGTGTGTGTGTGTGTGTGTGTGTGTGTGTGTGTGTGTGTGTGTGTGTGTGTGTGTGTGTGTGTGTGTGTGTGTGTGTGTGTGTGTGTGTGTGTGTGTGTGTGTGTGTGTGTGTACAGTAGCGAACAAATTAATGCCAACACTGACATTTCAAAGAAAAATTTTAATTTTGCAAGAAAATAAGTAAAAAAATTACACTCCAATAAGTGTTCACTTGAGTGTGGACTCTTCCAACAAAGAACACATTTTTCTTATATCTGAATCTCGAAATCATACTTTTATAATGGATTGTATTAAGTCATCCTTTGTATCAAAACTTTATTTGTCAAGTCTCTTTTTCACTAAGGCCCACAAAGTTTCTCATAGGTTAATTTAGAGGACCTCTTTCACTTTTGTTGAAGTGTGGCATACAGCGAAATCCTGTTGGAAGATGAGTTCCTTGGCTTTCTAAATCTGTGTGGCCACTCGTTTCTCCAATATTTTTATATATTAGTCACTTTTCATCATACCTGTAAAACAATTCCGAAACATCTTTTTAGCTGGATGTTTAGGAGCTTGTTGAAGGTGGGCTGGAGAAGTCTACTCAGCCACTGATTAGCCAACATGGGGTACTCGCTCTCCTTGTACAAAGAAATGGCTCTCATTTGAAAATATGACCTTCCACTTCTCAACAGTCCAATCTTTGTACACTTTTGCCAATGAAGCCTCATTTTCTGCATAGCCTTTGTCAACAGTTGTTTCTTTTTTGGTCTCTGGGCAGTCCTCCCTGCTTCCAACAATCTTGAGTGGACTGTCTGTCAGAAATTTTAGTACCACTAGCTGCCAAGTCTCTATTTAAGTCTACAGCCGAAAATCTTGGATTCATTTTGCTTTTCCTACTTAATAAACAATCCTGAGTAAGTGTAGTTATCCTTTCCCCCAATATTTTCCTATTTTCTCAGGGCAAAAGGTACCTGTCTCCTAAACTTCTTTAAAATCGCATTGACAGTACCCAAACTAACACCACACTCATTGCAATTTGTCTTTGAGACATGGATGTGTGCCTAGAAAGAGTACATATTCTGAATGCTTTCTTGGAATTGTATCTATTTTATAGCTACACAAAATGAATAACACACTATGAATGCCAACTTCTTTACACTAGTAAAAATGCGCAACACTATTAATCAGCATCACAGAGACAGTTAAAATACATATCACTCAACTAAAATTGTGAAGTAAAACAAGAACCGATAATAGTAAACCAAAACAAAAATTTTTGTGAACTGAAACAAAAATCAAACCAAAAACATAACAAAAACATCGGCTTGTTCAGATTAATTTTTTTCGCGCCGACTTGAGGAACTTTTTCTAAGCCTTTTCTCGACCGGTTCCCGAGTTAGTCGATCTCTAGTCGAAAACCGGCTAGCGGGTTTTTTCTCCTGGTAACTCAGGTTTTTCCTCCTGTAAACTCAAGAATATCGGCCGTCGAATCCACACTATATTCAGAGATTGAAAATATTGTGTTAGGGTTAGGGACAACGAGATGGCGACACCTATTAGCTGCCTTCTTCACTGCATACCGATTAATTAGTGATAGCCTTGGGCAAGCTATCTCTGATTGGCTACCAGTGGAGATTGAACTGCCTATTCAGTCTCCAAAAGTTAGATAGGGCTGAAACGGCCTTGCCTACTCCCAATATGGGACCAAAAATTCGTTAACTGATTTATATATATATATATATACATTTGTGACAGTGATACTCCAGGGCCATTATCTCGTCCGTGTAGTAGTTCTCAGTAAAATCTGAGAAATACCCTTCTACAGCTGCAATCACCTCTTGATTCGAAGAAAAATTACCAGCGAGGAAGAGTTTATGTTTTGGGATGAGATAGAAGTTAGAGGGAGCCAAATCTGGGGAACAGGGTGGAAGTTCCAACAATTCATAGTGCAGATCCCTTAATTTTCCCATTGCCAAAACACCTTTGAAGGCAGGTGCATTGTCCTGATGAAAGATGATTTTTTTCTTGTACAAACCGGGTCTTTTCTCACGAATTTTTTCATCTAGTCTGGTTAAAATGGGAATAATATTCCCCTGTTATTGTTTTACCCTTTTCAAGATAATTAATAAACAAAATGCCTTTACCATCCCAAAACAACAATGCCATGATCGTGTCTTCTTTGGCGTTGAACAACCGGCATCTGTTTTGATTGCTGATTGGATTTTGGTGTGTACTGATGAATCCAAGTCTCATCCATAGTAATAAATCGACGCACAAAATAAGTTTTATTCTAGGTTAGAACGCTCCACGCACTGTTAAGAGATTTTCTTACGAGTGCGTTTTTGATCTGAGCGGCACCCGCCTTGCGTAAAGCTTTTTCATTTGCAATTCTTCATTCAAAATGTATCCTACACGTTCTTTTGAAATGAATATAGTGTCAGCAATTTCACTGACTTTGACTCGCTGGTCATCCAATACCATATCGTGCACTGATCAATGATTTGTGGTATTGTTACACTTTTTGGAAGTCCTTCACATGGATGAACTTCAAGGCTGCTACGGCCACGGTTAAACTCAGCAGCCCATTTCTTAATTGTCGAAAACGAAGGTTTAGAGTGCCCATAAACTTTTTTGAACTTCGAATGAATTTCTTTTGGAGTTAAACCTTCTTTTACAAAGAATTTTATAACCGCACGATACTCAATTTCATCTATTTCAAGGGATACAGAGAACAGATTAGTTTCCCACAGCTGTATAAAAACAACTACTTGATAGAATGACTTCCAATTTCACTGATGCTTATGACAGATGTACCAACTTAGAAAAAAAAATCTTGCCGATCGTGTTGTCATTTATGGTTGAGGCCGCGAACCTTTCCCACCACCCACATATATATATATTCTTATATTATACATGTATATATATATATATAGAGAGAGAGAGAGAAGTGTACTATGCAAACATAAACAGAAAAAAGTTACATTATACAATATTCATTAGGTTTTGTAACAAAATGAAACAAAGACAAGTTAAACAGCACTATTCATGGTTTATGTTTCATGCATGACACTGTATTATTGAATATAACGAATCTGATAGAAATCATTACCTATAACCAGTGCTTTTTTTTTCTGGGGGTACGCAACAGCAAGTAGTACCGGCACCTTTTTTCTCAAGTTTTTAAAAATGTGCGATTTATTGACAGCAAAATGTATTATAAATATTCCAGTACATGGTACTATGTTCACGAATTAAATTTTCAGTTTTGATTACTCCTATTGTAAGCAACCGGAAACAGGAAGTTGTGTTCACTTTCGATTGCTTCCAGTATCAGTTTATCAGTTCTATATTCACTCTGCAACAGGCAGGTGTTCACGTGAGTTTTGAATTAATCTAAATTAAATCAGTGCAATCATTGTTCAAAATGAGTAAAATAAGTAGTTACTTTATGCCAATGAGAAAAAATAGGAAGTCTGAAGAAGTAGAAATTATTGAATCTACTTGTGATACTGTAAAACAGAAAATAGCACCGAAAATACACTTCGTGACGAGGATCACGAAACCAGAACCGAAGATCCACGTGGTCAAAAGGAAGAAGATTCTGATAATGATTGGCCCCAATATTGGACTATTTTGCAGAAAAATGCGAGAGAAACAAGTGTCTATATATCTAGAATAAAATGTTGGACTGTAAAGTGTGTCGTGATGTCGCCAGTCTTGCCGTCGATAAACACATGGGAACGAAAATTTCAGCGGAGTGGGCAAATGTAAAATCTGTCATTTTGGAGAATCTCACAAACAACAGTTAATGTTATTAAGAAGAAGATTTACAATCATAAGGAGAGTGCAGCGCACAAAACGTGCCAACAAAGCGAGACAACGAGGGTATATTAGAGGATATGCTAAAAGTGTGGAAGTTGCTGTAATAACATCTTCATGGAGTGGCACCTTTTTTCTCCGAAAAAAAGCACTGCCTGCAACTAATAATGCATACTTATTTTGTTCAACATAGTTTCCTCGTTTCTGTAGAAAAATATTCTTTAATCAGATTTTTGTGTTTATTTGGTTTGGCTTCATTTCTGATTGATAAAGAGGTGAATGGGGAAATATTGATGAAAAATTACGAGTTATTTTAATTGAAATGGGGCCTGTTCAAAAGAAAAATATAATATATCCCAGAGATACATATGGTCGTAAATTTGGCGACACGTATTATAATAGAAAATTGGAAAACGGGAGTTCGTGCCAAGAACATGGCTCACTTATTCCGAAACTTAAAATTATGTTTTTTAATTTTGCAGCAAACTTTTCGCACCTATTGAATCAATGAGACTAGTTTAACTCGCATGAAAAATTTCTTAAAATGGAAAGAACTTGATAAAAATTTAAAATACAAAACTACTATTGATTGCCAGACTCAAAGCATGTATGAAATGGAAAAGAAACATTGGACGAGTGTTTTAGAATGCTTGATTGAAATTATAATATTCCTGGGTAGCCAAAATTTAGCTTTTCGCGGATCACCTGATAAATTATATGAAAGGAATAACGGCAATTTTTTAAAATTAGTCGAACTGTTTGCGAAGTTTGATCCCGTTATGGAAAATCATGTTGAAAGGGCCCTACAACGAAACAATAGATTACACTATTTGAGTAAAGACAGTCAAAATGAAATAATGGAAACTTTAAGTAACGCAATCAGGGATACAATTTTATTATCAATTCGAAAATCTAAATATTATTCCATAATTTTAGACTGCACACCTGATGCAAGTAAAACAGAACAAATGACCATTAATATTCGCTTTGTTTCCTGTGACAATGGAATTGTCAAGATCAGGGAAAACGTTTTAGGTTTTGCAGATATATTAGATTCCACAGGACGTGGTTTACGTGCAGCAATAATGGAACAACTGGAAAAATGGAACATTCCCATTGAAGACATGCGAGGTCAAGGGTATGACAATGGGCAAATATGAAAGGGAAAAAATATGGGCTCCAAAATTTGCTTTTGTACAAAAATCCTCGAGCTTTTTACGTGCCATGTGCTGCTCATACTCTAAATGTAATCATTAACGATGCAGCGAAATTGAATGCATATACAATTAGGTTATTTGCAATTATTCAAGAAATATACAATTTTTTTCATTCTCTTACAAACGTTGGGCAATCCTTTTAAAGTTCGTAAAACGTTTAACATTGAAACAGCCATCAGAAACGCGATGGGAAAGTAAAATTAATGCAATCCGCCCTCTACGATATCAGTTAGGAAAAATTTACGATGCACTTTTTGAAATTTTAAATAATGAAAATCTTAATAAAGAAACTCAGCATGAAGCACAAACGTTATGAGCTAAAATAAAGGACTACAAATTTCTTTGCTCTCTTATAACTTGGCATGATTTACTTAACAGAATAAACCCTGTAAATAAAATGCTTCAAGACAAAATTATGAACATTAAACTTGCTTTAGAATCTATCGAAAACTTAAAAATATTCTTACAAGAGTATCGATTAGATACAAATTTTAAAGAAGTTCTAAAAACGGCAAAAGAACTGAGTGAAGAGGTGGATGGAGAATAAGAATTTAAAACTGGTACGGAAGTTCGACGACGGAAGAAGCCACGACAATTTGACTAAGAGCATGACGACGAAACGCCACATCTCCAGAAGATAAATTTAGAGTGAATGTGTTTTATACACTTTTAGACGTTGCAATGTGTACGTTAATAGAACGTTTTGAACAACTGAAAACATATTATGATAATTTCAATTTCTCGTATAGATTACTACAAATTAATAATGAAGATTTACGAAAAAATTGTGACGATTTAGAGATTCTCTTGAAGGACAGTGACAATAAAGATGTAAATGCAATAGAACTATATGACGAGTTATGTGCTTTCCGGGATATTTTTCGGAAGGATAATTTAAATATTGAAAACCCTTTCGATATTCTTAATTTTATTGTGTCCAATAATTTATCTTTCCCTAACTTTTCAATTGCTTTAAGAATACTATTAACCTTACCTGTTAGTGTAGCGAGCGGTGAACGTTCCTTTTCCAAGTTGAAATTGATTAAAACCTACTTAAGAACAAGTATGTCACAAAAAAGGCTTGTTAGTTTGGCGTTAATAGCTATTGAAAATGATATATGTGGGGAATTAGACGTTAAGACCATTATTTCTAATTTGCTGAATATGAAATCAAAAACCCTAAAATTTTAATTAAAAAACTTCAACCATATTTATGTAATTTAATTTATTTTCTGTTATTCTGTAAAGATGTTATTTATTGAATACTTATATTAAATGTTCTAATTATTTCTGAATTCTTTTCTTATTTTCTCATATATCTTGAGTTTCTCTTATTTTCCTAAAAGATAGTTCCACTTATAAAAATTATTAAAAATTTTTTACAAGTAACTTGTAAAAATTTGAGTAACTTGTAAAATGAAGAATTTTTTAAACTTTAGTTCAAATATATTTTAACTTTAATTAAAATTCATTTTAATTTTGTTAGCGATTCGGGTCGGTGAGAAGGCTATAATCCCTGTATCATTATATTCAACGATTAAAGTGAAGTGGCTTTATCAAAATTTGCTTTAACTTTTGAGAATTTTTTTGAATATTCGGGTTTTTAATGATTATTCTGCCTAACCAACACTCCCGGTTCGATACATTTAGCGAACCAACGTGTAGCTGTTCTGTCAAAATTTATTTAAGAAATTTCAAATAATTTATTTTTATTATCATAAAAGAACCACACACGCCCGGATCGTTACAGGGGCGCTTAGATGGAAATTACATGCGGGTGACAAAGACCCTAGCGCCGGCTCTGCCTATACCCGCATAAATATCTAAGAGGTAATATGTTTACTATTGTATGTTTATTGCACATTGCAAAATCCTTGTATTTCTTTCTATTTTAAGTGTATTACTTGATTCTGAGTCGAAACTAAAATTTTCGGTGTACATTTGAATTTGCCCAACAATTCCATTTTTGTAAGAATAATTGTACGGCGAAGTTGATTTTACATGTCGTATTTCACGAGTTAAAATTTGCATTTTTTTTTTTTTCACACATTCAGACTAAGTTTATTTTGGAACCAATTTCTTCTTTTAAAAGGTCAGCATTCACCATAGGTTGCATTTATTCGGCTGTGTCCGAAGAGAAAATGAGAACTGCAACATCCGCTGAAGCGTTTTATTTTACTGTTTAGTATTAGATCGCAGAAGTCAATTAATTAAAAATACTAAATGAAATTTGTCCTAGGACAGAGCCTTTTGGTATACCACAACTAACTTTTTTAAATAGCTGTAGCTGTTATTTATTTTTATAGTTTGTGATCTGGCATTTAAATCATTTTATGACAGTACTTCGTATTCCTATGATTTTCAATTTTTTTTATTAAAATTTCACATGACAGTGTCAACAGCTTTTTGTATAGCTAAAAATCTGTTAACGTTAGTTTATAGTAATCCAGGGAGGTATAACTCTATCTGTCAAGTTCAGCAACATAATTTTGAGCAATAAGTTTGAGTTCACAGAAAAATTTAGCATGTTCAGCGCTAAATTTTTCTGTGAACTCAAACTTATTCTTTGAAAAGTAGTTGTTTTATCCAAATATTTCCTTAATCTATTTTTACCAATTCGCTAATATTTTTCAAAAAAAGACAATAGAAGAGAGATTGGTTTATAATTTAAGTCATTTTTGTTTCCCTTTACTTAAACCGTTACTACTACAGTCTTCTTAAAATCCGATGGAAATTTGCTTGTCATCATTGATAAGTTAAAAATGTACCATAATGGTTCCATAGTATGCAACTTCACATTCTTTCACAATGTTAATGCCATCGCATCCTGAAGTCTAATTTGTTATTAGCTAGCTATAGCACTTTTGATTTGGTGTTCACAAGTGGAAAAGTTATATGGAGTTACCAGTTCTTTTGGGTAGTGTAATTCACAAAGGAAGATTTAACAATCCTTAGAATGATTTCACTGACTGTGACAAGGTAATTATTGAATTCTTCAGATAATCTTCTGTTATGCTTTTCTACATTCTCATTGATATTTTAAAGTCTAGGAAGGTTGTTCACGCATGCAGTTCATAATGTTGATTGTGTGAATATTTTTTAAACTTTTATACACTTTACCTTAGCTTTTTTATGTAGTGTCTGATCTCCTATGTAAACCAGGACTAAACTTCTTTCGTTTTGTCGATTTTTTTAACTTTGATCGAGTCTTCTATTTAACTGTTTAATATACCAACAAATTTATGAACCGAGTTAACAATATTTGTTTCCGTCGCCATTTCTTCCGTAGAGACAGTGCTCAAGTTATGTTTCAATGCTATGTGTTCAATTGTTGGGTAAGGGATGTTATCTGTTGTACTGTTTTTGAGCTGAACTTGCAATTGTAATTTAATATTGATTAGAAAGTGATCCCCGAGTATTTGAGGTAGACTCTGTTTGCATTTTGTTGCTATTTAAAGTTCTCTCAAATGATCTAGGCCCGAGAAACTACCACTGAATTCTCTCGTGGTGACATTAATGTATTGATCCAGTACACGCATAGCAAAAAATTCCATGTCTTGACAGGACACGTGACCTAATTTAAGGTAGTTGAATCAAATCACCAGATGTGACGTCACTCTATCCACAAGCCGCCATGCAGAAGAATAGAAACCATTACTGGATTTTTTTTTACTAAATTTGCTTAGCATTATTGTTTTGTGATGGTTTCTCTTAGTAGTGTTTCTTGCAGTGAGTTTGTTGTAATATTTTTCTTATTATGCATTTGTTTGTAGTTGTGGTATATTTATTTCATAGGTTTTTCTTTTTTCTACAATTTGTGTGTACGTGGTATGTCAGGAACTGCGGTTTATTTTTCATCATGTGGCGTTTTAAGTTAGTATGTTTATTTGAGGTGGGGAATGGGGATTTAGTTTTTTTGTAGGTTTTTTATCTGATCCATACACCAAAGGTTACAAGACCTACGAGCACTGTCGGTGCCAGGTTATTTTGCGCCCTAGGCAAAGTCTACGAGTGCGCCCCTTATATCACGAGTGCGCGCCTTATTTCTTAAACTAAAAGTTTTCTAATTGACGTTAAACAAAATAAAATTGTCTGTCGGGTTAAATTAATAGCGCATTTTTAAAAAATGTTTAATTAATTTGAAAATTCTCTGTTATAATTCATTTATAAAAAAAAGGTTTTAAAATGCCGAAATTTAATATTTTAAAATGCTAACGTTTTTAAATATTTATCTTAACTGAATTTTAAATAGCGGTAAGTTCAAATCATTTAAGTAAGGAACAAAAAAGAACCAAGAGTTAAATAGCAAAATAATGTGATGTGTGAGGGTTAAGGAAAAAGAATCGATACCTCAATCATATTTCACTATTTCATTTTAATATTTTAGTAAAGTATGAATAAAGCATAGCTTGAAGTTTTGTTCCCCCTTCATGGCTTGTGCCCTAGGCGGTTGCCTAGTTTGCCTAAATAGTAATGCCAGCCCTGCCTACGAGGGGGAGGGGCTGAAAAGTTCTGATAAACACCTCAAACAAAAATGACTAGGCTGTGCAACAAGGGAAAGACTTTTTCTCAGAGGGTTGCAAATGATGCAGCAGCGTTGTAACAAGTGAATAACATTTCCTGGGGAATATGTAGAATATTGTGTAAATTACATGGGTCTAGCTTAATTCCTTCATGGTGATTATCATTACTTCTCAGCACACCCTCGTATATAGGACATTAGTGCCGTGTGTGGGCAAGAGGAATAGAAGAAAGGAGGACTCTGTTGACATTTTGCTTCAACAGCTGAGGGTTGTAATCCATGGGGAAGGGAGAGTGTGGGGAAGTTTTTGAAAGCGCAGAAGTAGGTAGAATGAAAGAGGAGGCAGTGAAGTTGTTTTAGTGAGTTTCAAATTGGACTGTAAAAGGGTATTGGTTTGCAGTGGTTCTTGTATTAATGATTTTGGAGGAGAGTGGAGGAATAATAGTGGCCAATTAGGCAGAGCATTGTCCATGAAAGTAGCTGTAGAAGAGGCACAAAGCAGAAATTGAACGTCTATGAGAGAGAGACTGAAGTGGGTGGGTGAGTGAGAAAGGGCCTATTAATTAGCAGAATTGCCCTATTCTGGATAGAATCTAGCAATCTTAGAGTGGATTTTGGTACTCACCCCAAATACTGGAGCAGTATTCCATGGCTGGGCGGATTTTGGATTTGTATAGAATTAGAAGCTGTGGAGGTGTGAAGTAGTGCCTTGTGCGAAAAAGTACACCAAGTTTTTTGGTTGGGGGCAGAAGCTATAGTTGAGATCTGATTGTACCAGGAAAGATCGGAGGTGCAGGTTAGTCCAAGAAGAGAAATCTGATCGCCTTTAGATATCTTAGTATTACTGAAAGTAATGGGGTTGTGGATGCGAGCTCTTTCTCTCAAGAGAGCAGACAGGCTGACTTTTGGTGGCATTGAAGTTTACAAGGTTGTACTTGTCCCACTGGGATGTAGTTAGGAGATCTCAGTTCAGCTCACTGGTCGTGGCAGATCTTGAGGATTCTAATACTTGACCACTGCACTGCAAGGTTTGTCGAATGAAAAGTAGGAATGGAGTGTACTCTCCTCGGCAATGCTGTGGATAGGATTGGAATCTGTGAAAGCAGGTCATTTATATACAAGAGGAAGAGAGTGAGCGAAAGACAGAATCCGTTCACCATGACACATAGGGAGCGACCAGTGAGAAGGTTGGTGATTAAGTTTCAGTGTATGGAAGGCAAACCACAGGATGACAATTTGCTAAGTAGGCCCCTGTGCCAAACCTCATCAAATGCCTTTAAAATGTCGAGAACAACATGTGACTTTCTGCAAATTTTTCCAACTCTGGGTGAAAGGTGGGTGGGGAAAGCAAGAAGGTTAGGTGTAGATCGCAAGTGGATTGTCACTGATTAGTTGGTATGTTTCTAGATGGTTAGAGAGTTGGTTGTTAATGACCTTCCCCATAATTTTATAGAGTAGAGAAATGAAAGCAATCGGACAGTAGTTCGTTGGTTGACTTTTAATACATTTATTGGAATGGCCGCATGTGCACCTGTTTCCATATTTTAGGGTAGAGACTTCTTGAATAGGATTGAAAAGGGTAGATGTTAGTTCTGGGGCACAATTTTTTAACACAATAAGTGAGATACCATCGGGTCCAGATACGACCTGTTCAGGTTATTAAGGATTCTTTCGATTTCTTTTCCCCAGATTATCAATCCAGTAATTGGAAGAGAACAGTGATGGCAGTAAGTTGTCCTTGTCTTTATGTGAAGTAACTACAGTACCATCGACATGTGAGACTGGTTATAACCTGAGTGGGCAGACGTTGCACCCAATGGCCTTGGCAAGGGACCAGAAGGAGCGACTGCCATTTAACAGGAGGCGTGTTTGTAGCATTTGGCCTTTCAAAGTCTGACAGACTTATTGATAATTACTTTACAAATTATGCTGGCTACAGTATAGGCAGAGTGGGCAGCTGGAGTTTTGGTCTTGAGCCACTTGTGTTAAGCAGCGGTTTTTTCCTTTACAGCACTGGCACACTTTTATGAGAACCACTGCTTGGATGATGGCTCAGAATTTGGAACGGATTCAGGGATGAAAGTCTTTATTCCTGAGAGGATGATGTCTATTTTTGGTCTCAGCAGCTGCTTGGATCAGAACTGAAGCAGTAGTCGGATCATGCGTACCAGGAATAGAAGTCATTGAGGTCTTCCCACTTGGCACCCTTGTAGTGCCAAAGGACACGAGACTGCGAACTGGTGGGTGAAGGTTCTTCAGTGAAAAAAGAGACCTGTATGTGGTTGTGATCCGAGTTTACAAGAGTAAAACTGACAACCACATTATACTTGGAAGGCGAGCTTGTTAGGATGAGATCGAGTGTGTAGGCAAATTGAGAGGGTTCTCAGGTATTCTGTTAGGAAAATTGATGATCTGAAATAGGTCTTTGCTGATGCCAAACACCTTAGCATTCCTGCTTGTTTGATCAGTGAAACTAGAGAAGGATATCCAATATGACTTTTGGACATTTATGCTCCACAAGAAGAATGACCTCAATATTGGTTTTATTTCGACTGCAAAAAGTCGAGCTTTAGAGAGAGATTGCTGAAGAGGACAGAGTGGTTGACGAAGTTTGGAGAGCGATAGAGAGAGAAAGAGAGCACATGAAAAGTGCGGGTTGATTTGATAGTGAAATTTTGAGCCAAAGCAGATCCAACACTTGGTATTCAAGGATTTGCAGTCTATAGCATGGTATAACAGTTCTGTTAAATGCACATGTTCTGCCATAGTTGCGAAAAGAACTGTGTAATGTGTTGTTTGGCTAGTTGAGTTGGACAGTGGCTGTTTCAGTTGCCAGTTAGCATTCTAATAGGAACAGTACTTCTGGTTTAGATGACTGTAAGCGGTGGTTCACATCGTTTATATTGCTGTTTAGGCCACAGATGGTAGTCAAGTGGAGATGGAAAGTTCTTTTGGTAAGTAATTTTGTTTTATGGGTTTTATTTAACTATTTTTTGTGGGAGAATTTTTGAGATCTGCTGTAAAATCTGATTTCTTTGGCTGGGGGTTCATTGTATTTGCTGAGAAAGAGATAAAAAGGAAGTTGGGCAAGCAGTGAGAGGTGTCAGATTTTCAAACATTCCGCCCACACGAAGGGAACTCAGTCTCCTGTCCATACATGGCTTCCACTGTTACCCTGCAGCCACAGTATTTGATCTCCGTTTTGTCACGAACTGGTGAAAAATATGTGGTTGCAGGATTTGAAGTTAGCTGATTGAGAAGCCTGCGATTCATTACTAACTGCTTTGGTCTACCCATTTGCCGGCCTGCAGAACATCTCTACTGCTGTACTCTCGAATGGGGGTGAATTTGTGCCCCCTACAGTGAGATTTGTATTTCATTGAGCACATCACTCTCACTGCATGTGTGGAAGACCGCGGAGAAACAGGACAGAGGGTAGGGTAGATGTGAATCTATTTTTGGGGTGAGGGGTAAAAGTGGTATTTATTTAGGTTGAACAGGTGTGTGTGTGTATTTGGGGTAAGAAAAGGTGCGTGTATGTTGGTGTGTGTTCTTTAACGAAGGGAAATGGGTGTGTTTTTGTGGAGAGGGGCAGGGGCGATGTGTTTCTTGAAGTTTGGATAAGGTGGTTTTGTTTTTGAGGTGGGATGAAAAATCTGTTTTTGTAAAGGATAGGGTTTTTTTTGTGGGGGCAGGTTGGATGTGTAATTTGAAGTTTCGGAATGTTGGGTTTGTTTCTGAAGTGGAATTTTGGTCTTTTTAAGGTGAGAGAGATGTGATTTGTTTTTTCAGGTTGGAGCAGGGTGTCTTTCTGTTTTAATGTTCGGAAAGGTGTTTTTTTTTTTTTTTTGATGGCAAATTGCGTTTTTTTTGGGAGGGGATGCGGGCTAGGTGAATTCTCTTTGAGATTGGTTCAGGGTGGGTTAGTTTTTTGATTGGGTGCAAGGTTGGTGAACATTAGCTTAGCTCTCGAGGGTTACAGGCCGAGGTGTTTCGTTCTTGGTGGCTATGTTTCTAGTACTGGCTTGTTCACGTCTTTGGGTGTTTGTTTTCTTTATGTTTGTGTGGCGATTTGTTTGTTTCACCGAGTTTAAATGGTCAGGTCAGCTCTCGATAGTGCAGGCCTTCGAGAGCTAACCTGACCATTTAATTGTTTGTAGCGATTGTGCTAGAGAAAATCGTCGAGTTTATTCTTCTTCTCTCTTCCATCATCTATGTGGATGACGATGAGGACGAATGAACTCTCCACTTCTATCTGTCCCTGGAGAGTGCAACAAATACTGTCCAATTTGGTGTCGCTTGTTGTGATTTGATTTTGAGGTCTTTTATTTTGTCTATCCATCTAATTCTGGGCCGCCCTTTGGATCTTTTACCTTCCATCGTTGTATTCAGGGCTTTAGATTGTAATCTTTCTGTTCCTATTCTGGTCACATGGCCAAACCATCGCGGCCTCCTTTCTTGGATTTTGTCTACTATTGTTATTTCTTGTTTTCGTCGTTTCCTTATGTCTTCGTTTCTTAATCTGTCCAGCAGAGATACTCCTAGTAATCTACTTAGCGAACCCATTTCAGTAGTTAATAATTTTTTCTCTTCAGCCTTTTTAAGATTCCAGCATTCACTTCCATAGAGGAGTATTGGGAGGATCATTGCTTCATAGATTCTTACTTTTGTTGCTTGTTTGATGTCTCTTGACTTCCATATTATATTAAGTCGTCCAAAAGTTTGCGATGCTTGACTGATTCGTCTGTTTATATCCTGTCATTTCACTATTGTGCTCAATCACTCCTCCAATGTAGGTGAAGTTTTCTACCTGCTCTAGATTCTTACTATCAATTTCAATTTTCAGATTGGTGTTTCTTTTTCCTATTTGCATAATTTTTGTTTTGTCTATATTTATGTTTAATCCAAATTTTATACATTCTTCCTTTATTTTATCAGAAATTCTTTGTAGATCTTTCGAGCTTTCAAGTAATGCAATGTCATCTGCAGATTTTAAATTTGTTATATATTTCCCATATATTTTGATTCCGGAGTCTTCTTTGTTTAAGGCCTTACTGGATGCGTAAGATTGAACGGGTCTGGTGACAGATTGCACCCCTGTCTTACTACGCTCTCTATGTGGAACCAGTTGGTTAAGGTGACCTCCACTCTTACTGCACTTTCAGATTTCTCGCACAGATTCTTTATTATTCTTATTGTTTTGTTGGGAATTCCAAATTCTTTCATAGTTTTCCATAGTTCTCTTCTACGGATTGAATTAAATGCCTGAGGAAAGTCTATGAAATTTATATAGCAATTTTGGTTGTACTCTAGTGTCTTTTCTATTAGCTGTCTTAAGGTGATTAGTTGATCAATTGTGCTACGCCCTGTTCTGAAACCTGCTTGTTCTTCTCCTAATGCTAGTTCTATATATGGCTTAATTTGTTTCTGAAGTACTTTCGTAATTGGAACACTGAGGTGGCTAATGCCTCTTTAATTATTGCATTCTGTTTTATCTCCTTTTTTTTGTATATAGGAGTTCTAACTGATTTGGTCCAATCAGTAGGCAATGCTTAATTTTTGTAGATCATTTCAAATATTGTTTTTAATGGTTCCAAAAGTTGTTCCTTTCCTTCTTTTGAGAATTCTGCGTGTACCTGATCAATACCCGGTGCTTTTCTAGTTTTAAGTTTATCTATGCTGTGTGCAATTATTTATTTATTTTATTTTTATTTTTTTGTAAAGATATTTGTTTCCTCTTCCGTTTCAGTGGCAGGAATAGTAATATTCTGAGAGCAGTTTTTATTATATAAGTATTCTTCCCATTTGGCCATTCTTTTTGTTTTACTTTTAATTAGTTGTCCCTCTTTGTTTTTGATCATAAGCAGTTGTTGTTGTTGTCCGTGTCTTACTAATTTGGTCTATTTGTTTATATGTGAAAATAACATGGAGGTTATTTTCTTTTGATAGCTTCTCTGTCATTTTGCATTTTTCTTCTAACCAGTTATTCTGGTCTCTTTTAACTACTTTTATTATTTCTCTAGTTAATCTATTGTAATTTCATGCTTTTCCTTTGATCGCTTAACCGTTTTACTTCATTCAAGAACCAATCCTTTTTACTTTCTCTTTCTGTGTAACCTATTGTATTTTCTGCCGATTTTAATATTATTTCTCTTAATTTGCACCAATGATCTTCGATGTTTATATTTTGTTTCGGTAGTTCCTTCAGGTTTTTATCTAGTTCAGGTTGATGTTTTCTTAAAATATTGTTGTCTTGTAGTTTTTTTTTTTTTTTTACATTTAGCCTCTGAAAGCACTTTAAATTTTAAATTTGAAGCATTTTAAATAAATTTCAAAGCATTTTAAATAAATTAAATCCCACATTATTTCAAAGCCGACTACAGAAACTATAGACGTTTCTTGCGAAATTTGACCAGAGATCTTACAGGAATACACTCGCCAAATTTCCCACCAAAATTCTATAGTTACTGTAGTCGGCTTTGAAATTTTCGTAGGTTTTAAAATTTAATATCCACTTAATTTATATAATATTAATACTTATGTTAATTTAATGTATGAACTTTAAAAAAATGGGAATGGTATTTACGAGTAACTTTGTTGGGACTGAGCCCTTAAGAATAAATAAAAATACAGTCTATAGAAAAAGAATTGAGAACGACTGATCCTTAGGATTCCCTGACTTTTCCCTTTTCTAATCGCACGTGCGTTCATTATGCATTTCGCACCTCGCATCCGCCAGTAGGCAGAAATAAGCTGCGGCAAGTGCATTATTGTTGCGTATGTGCACTGTTTTGTTTTTGCTACTGTAAATGGGAATTATAAAGATAATTTAATTTATGCATATAATAAAATGTTGATTTTTTTTTGAAACTATAAAAAATGCATTTGATTTAAGTTGTGAATTATTTTGTTACAGTTCTTCCGAACATGGCTGGCGAAAATAAAAAACGAAAATTATCGCAGTCAAGCAGCAGAGAGTTCCAAAGCTGGTGGACTGAAAAGTATGGCATGATTAATAAAGACAATAAAGCAATATGCGTTTTATGTTCCGGGACAGTTGTGTGCCGAACATCATCAGTAAAACGGCATTATGAGACAAACCATAAATCGCTCCTTGAGAAAAGCAAGGACGAACAGAAAGAATTTATTGCTCGGGCAATTAAAACTGGGAATATCCAGTCAACAACCCTAATGAAATTTATCGGCAGTCGTTCAAATATAACTGTTGCTAGTTTTTTTTTTTTGTTTTTTTTTGCCTCAAATGTAATTGCCAAACACGGGAAACCTTTTAGTGATGAGGAATATATAAAAGAAGCATGGTTAAAATGCGCACCAGTTCTCTTTGAAGATTTTAAAAACAAGGAAAAAATTAATCAAAGAATAAAAGATATGCCTTTGGCTAGAAACGCGGTGAAAGATAGAATCATCGAAATGGCTAAAAATATAACTCATCAGCAAAAAACAGATATAAAATCTTCTGGTTTAATTTCTCTTTGTCTTGATGAGAGTACTGAGATAACTGGATCCGCTCGTTTAGCCATTTTTATTCATTATTGTGTTGGGAATAACATCAAAGAAGAATTGATAAGTTTAACATCATTAGCAACTACAACAAAAGGAATAGATATTTGCAACGCAGTTATAAATGCACTTGCTGAAAGAGATATAGATCCCTCCAAAATTGTATCAGTAACTACTAATGGCGCTCGTAGTATGACTGGAGAGGAAAATGGGTTCGTCAGTTTATTTACCAAACGTATTGGACATTCAGTTCTGGGTTTTCATTGTATTATACATCAGCAGGTTTTATGCGCAAAGGCTAGTTTCAAGCCACTGGAAGATATTATGAGCATTGTAACAAAATTGGTCAATTTTATATCGGCACGCGCTTTAAATAAACGAAAATTTATAGAATTATTAAGTGAGGTAAACTCGGTGTACAATGGTTTACTTATGCACAACAACGTCCGATGGTTAAGTCGTGGGAAAGTTCTTCAAAGATTTGTTGAGTGTTCAGATGAATTCAGACTTTTTTTACATAATGAGAAAATCATTGAAAAATACAATCAATTAATGAACGTCGATTGGCTTTCGAAATTAATGTTTTTTACTGATTTGTGTTTACATTTAAATGAATTAAATGTTAAACTGCAAGGTGTTAACAAGACAATTAGTGTCATGTTTGATTTAATCAAAGCATTCGAAGCTAAATTGCCAATTTTTAATCGTGACGTCATTTCCAATACCTTCCGATATTTTCCAAATACAAAAAAAGTCTCTGTCACTGATGTTTCAAAAATTGTTGCAATGGAAAATAAAAGAAAGTTCATAGGAAATGAGATTTCATTAATGTATTTTTAAGTCTTTTTTACATTTGCGACTGTATGGTTTGATTAAAAGTTATAGCATCTGCTGTATGGTATAATTATGTGATGAATTGTCATAGATATATTTTAATGAACTTCATATGATTGATCACCCCTTCTGTTCCATTTTTTGTTTATCACTGGATTGTAATTAGAAGAGGAACCAAATAGGTTAGGTGGAGGAGGGTGACAGGGTAGTCGAGAGGGAGACATCAGCCCTCCCTCCAATGACCCCCCCCTCTCCTGCAGAAAATGTCCAGTCAGTAAAGAGGAGATGAGTGATGTTGCCATTTGTGGTTATCAGTTAGAGACGACAATGCTATGACCTCTATAACTGATGTTAGAGACGTCACACAATGAAGTATATCTGATGACGTCATTGTGCGTGACGTAATTAGTTTGGAATGCTTGGAATTTCCCTGGGGCAGATGTGTCAGTGACGTCAGGTCTTGTGTTTTGGTTCGCGTATGGAATTGTGGGTGATGGTTGGAGATAAGGCCTCGTGTCGTGCTGGGTGGGGCAGTTTCAACCAAACAGGGTAGGGTGAATGGGTGATGTGACATCTCTGTGTGTTATCAGATGAAGATAAGTGGCATCATTTGTTAGTTGTAAATAAGTGAGATAATTTGTTAGTCGTAAATAAGTGACGTTATTGATTTGGATGGAAAAGGAAGATATATTAGTGGATAAGGATTCGTGGTGTGATTGGTGGGTCACTTTAAAACAAATAAAGATAGGGTGAATGGGGGAAGCGACATGAGCGTCCTGGATGTGTGTTGTTATGAGCTGTAGATAAGTAAATGGTTTGCGTAGGGCCTTGTGGGTGATGAATAGTGATAAGATAGAGTTCGGAATGTTTGGAATTTCACTCGGGGCCCCCTTCTGTCAGGAACATCACGTGATGTGTTTGGTTTGTGTATAGCATTGTGGGTGATTTTAGAGATTAGGAATCGTGATGTTATGTGTTTGGAAATTTCTGGGGAACATATGTCTCTGTGACATCACGTGGTGTTTTGGTTTGCCTATGGAATTGTGGGCGTGGTTTGTTGAGATAAGATATCTTGGATTTTCCCAGGGTGACAAACATCCATCATTGTCGTCAAGTTTTGTCTTTGTTTGTCTATAGATGGCAGTATTAATTTTGCAATATAGTTTGGTGTTTAATATTATTTAAATACTATGGGAATTCTTAGCGTAGTGTCGAGATGGCGGCAGCGTTTCCACCTTTTCAGAATAATTAATTATATGCTGGTTCCCTCAAAGACACGCTTTTTCTTCTCATATACATAACTCATCCGAATATTTTGATTTGTCTACATTTCAGATCTTAAACTTCATTACTTTTTCTAATTAACGTTATATTTTTTACAAAATATTTGGCTATTCGCATTTTAAAAAAAATAATTAAAATAAACGGAGACTTCAATGAATTACAACAACTTTTGTATGTAGTCTAAAGTTGTGATGATAATTTCAATTACGTACAGTCTTTCCAGAATGGCTCTTCTTAATGGGAATAAATATTCCAAAATAGTTGAATTTTATATTCACAGCACAACACACACACACACACACACACACACACACACACACACACACACACACACACACACACACACACACACACACACACACACACACACACACACACACACACACACACACACACACACACACACACACACACACACACACACACAAAACATATGGGTTGAAAGAACGAAATTTCTGCAAATAACCTGAAATCTACTTGACTATTTCTTCCTTTTAGATTTATGTCCGTTTGTTACTCTGGATTAATTGCATTCGCAGATTGCTTCATGCTATGTTTTCCCAAGGGATCTGTCCAAAATGACATCATAGAATTGAAGTCTAAACGCCGTTTTGTGGAGGGTGCGTGTTACTTCCTGTTTGGAATTCAGGGTGCTGTTCGCGTATGGAATTCTGACAAGTCAAATGATTTTTTTAAACTTTACAGGAGAAAACAAAACACTACAACACACAAACATTTTTTTAAACCAATACATATAATACTAATCAATAAACTAATCAGTTACTTGCGAACTTTTCTGACCAAGAATTTCCCATGTAGGCATTTCGTTCCTTTTCTGACTATGGGAGTTTTTAGCTTAGTCACCTTCTAAATAATTAATTGCACCCTCTCTCGCGGTCTTGTTCAGAGGGTAGGTTGGTAACTGTGGGAAAGCAGAAGGGTTTCCCACAGTTTCGGAAGTGTCTTTTGTCAACTCTTCTGGAAAGTTCATTCATTGTGACGTGGGCCTTTTACTGTAGTATAATTAAGGGTTACATTTTTTTTTATTTTTTAAACCAATTTTTACTGATAATTCGTTAATGATAGATTTTTCATTTCTGTTTCTTCATCGTTATTACGTTGCTTCTTATGCCAGCATAAATAAATAAATAACTAGTTATTTATTATTATTTCAATAACGGAAATGAGACAAACAAGGTTTTGGATTCTCCGTTAGCGTTTTCTTTTAGAAACTTCTTTTGCCAGCACAACAAACAAATAGTTATTTCTTATTATTTCAAATGAATATTAGCTCTGTAATATATGTACTTTGTTAATTTCTATGTTACCTTTTATTTGACTGTCATATTATTAACAAATTTTATTTACTGAATCTATCATATAGAAATTAAATAAAGTGAAAAAAAGCCAGTATTTTTTTTTTTCTTATTCTTCTGCTTTAACATTTGCGCTGATGTTCATAGTGTATGATTTGCCACTAGTGTTACATGTAATTCATGTGTTTTTTCTCCATGTGACATTTCAAAACAACTTGAGCTATGGTTTTTACATGGTTCAACTATGTAAAACTCATTTCCGTTAATCCCAGTTGGCTGTTGTCCTCTCAGCCCGACATTTATTTCATAGTGGGAATATTTATATACATTTATGTTAACACAATTGTTATATTAGGTATTCTTTCCAACAGAAATAAATAATTATTTATTCTTATTTCAAATGAATATTAGCTCAGTAGTATAATTTATTAATTTCTATGTTACCAATTTCCAAACTAAATTTGCAAAACACATCAATGCCACCCAGTTGTTCATTTAAGTTTACACATTTTATTTGACTGAAATATTATTTACAATGTTATCTTGTTTTTTTTTTTTTTTCAATCTAACATTCAGAAATTAAATAAAGTGAAAAGTGCATTCCGTTTTGTTCCTTACTATTATTGTAAGATTAGCGGTCATAGGGTATGATTTCCCAACGCTTGTTCGAAAGTTTTTCATGTCTGTTCTTGAGAACTTGTTACTGTAGTAAAATTAAGGTTTACATTTTTATTTTTTTTAAACGAATACCTATATTTTTGAGCATTATGTTGTTGTTGTTGTTGTTGTGTTTTCCACAGTGAAATTTTTACACACTTATCCTGTTTAGAAATTGATAAATAAACCCATAACTTTATAACCCTTAACGCAAGTGTGTTTAATTATTGTAAAAAAAAATTGAGGAAAACTATCATCCTGTAATTAATTATTATAGAAAATTGTCTAATGCTACCTATTCACATTATTCGAGTATCAATAGAAATGGGTAACGTAATCAACAACAATTTATTAAGATCATAAGAAAAAATAAACAAAAGGAGACTTGAAGTTATGTTGAATGTAAAAAGTATAAATTATACTGACCAAAACAATAAGATTGCGTTGAGTGAGTGAGAGAAAAAGACATTCTTCTTCTTCTGGTTCCCATCTGCCATACGGCCGCGGGAGGGTAGCTATATGCTACCATTCTAGGGAGAGATGATTATGAGCAAGGTGGTTTCCCGTTGCCTTCCTTGCCGTAAGCATTTATGACTGTAACCTGTGTGTTCACGGGGGCCGGTTTGCCTGCTTGCGGGATGAAAAACCTCAGATAAACTGGCGGAAAAAACCCTGCGGCCCACGCCCAAGACCGGCTAACTTGGCTATGGCTGAGGAAGATCCTTAAGCTCTTCACGTCGTGGACGGGAATCGAGCCTAGGATACTCCTTCCCCAGGCATATGGTTGCGAAGTGCAAAGCCACTAGGCTAACCACGCGGACTTTAAAGAAAGACATTACGTTTTCATATTTCAAAGATTTATTAACAGATCAATTCAGACAATTGTCAACGATAATTTCTAGAACTATCCTCGTTATTCTCAGTACTTCAGAGAAGTAGTAAACATTTTCAATTTCAAATGTAAAAGAGCAAATTTTAATTGTTCTTCATAAATTACCCTGAAGACATATGTTGTGCAGAACATCTCTTAAATCTAAATAGTTTTTTAGAGTGCTGGGCATTCCAGTTTATCCACACACCATCCTTTAGATTTCTTCCCAATGCGATTCTGATGGAAACACGACTTTGATGAAGCAGCGATGGGGGGGGGGGTAATGACACCTGATCAAACAACCACTTCTTTAAATCAGTGTCTTTGACAGCATCGAGAAACAACTTGTTTTTCACTCAAGTTTGCTTCTGTAAATCAATTCCTGCGGCTACCATCAACATAACACCCCTCTTCTTTCCGCTCCTTGCAGAAAGAAGGGGGTGTTATGTTGATGGTAATAACGGTGATATGTGCCATCGAAATAACGGTGATGTGTGCCATCTTTTGCATTTCTTGAGGTCGTAGTTAGAAATGACCAATTTTTTCACAACATCGGCCAGTTCGAAATCTGAACTCATTCGCATCAGATCCAGTCCTGACGAATCGTTGACATCTGCTCCAACATTGATTATATATTGTATGTTTTGCAATTGTTCCATGTATGAAAAGAAATCACCTTCTAAATGATGACGAAGCGCCTGGGCAATGGCAAAGTGGAGAGCTGTACAGTTGTTATTCAAGAATCGGTGATTTACCTGAAAAAATATATAAAAAAATTAATAATAAATAATAAATAAATAAACAAATAAAAAGTATTAGCTAAATGAAAATTGCACATTTTTCGAGCTTCTGAAAGGCATTCATGGAGAAGATGCAATATTTGTCTATTTGCAAGAAATAAGTGAAGTGTAATGTCTTTCTGTTACTCACACAGTCGTAGGTCTGCAGTCACGTGCACTAATAAACAAAGTTCGAGAATGTAATTCAGGAAGATCCAAATGTCGTCCACCAATCCCAATAACAGGCTGGGTGAACACATACGTACATGAAACATATCATGCATTGTCACACCCTTTTTCAGTTCCACATGAAAGGAAAGACCATTCATATATTACAACCAAAAGTATTACAACAGACAAATTACATTTTGAATATAATTAACTATAAGGTTGTAATTAATGTCTGTTAATGTTGTGGTATTTTGAAGAATGCAAAACGATTTTTAAACCAGTTCCTGTCGAAAAATCTCGAGGAATTCCACATGTCTTTATCTTCCCATCGAATTCCATCAAATTCCATACCTTTAAAGGGTGTTTCGTCATCTACCCTACAGAAGCTGTCATTAAAAAAAAAAAAAAAAAAACGATGAAGATTTGGGAATTTACATTTTTTGCTTCAAAGGTTAGCAAAGACGACACCGCATCAGAATTTCTGGAGATCGATGCAATAAGTAATGGGGTAATCCTATCACAAGCAATGTAGTTAACAACAGCCCCGTTTGCGATAAGGTAAAAAAATTAAAGGTTCAGATCTTTTCTTGCAGGCCAAAACCAGAACCGTAAGGTTGCTATTGTTCTCCACATTGATCTCACAACCAACGTCTACAAGCATCTGTAAAAAATCTGCAATGAAAATAAAAAAAAAATAATAAAATTAGCGATTATTGTCAACAAAAATTCCAATTAATATGCACAATATATGTTATTCATATATTTAACAATCGAATATATAATAGGTGTATATGATGTTAATTAAATGTCTGTTAGAAATAACTGGGGAACTGGGGAAACACTGGGGAAACACTGGGGAACGCCTTCTGATTACCAACGAATTAATTAAGGATTTTGTGTGTACCATCGAATGAGCAAAGAAATTAATAAGAACAGTCGGCAGAAGGGTTAGGTTAGGTTTAAGCTTAAGTTTTTTCATTCCGAAAACACTCGAACATCATAAATAAATATGTAATACATAATAGAAACCGGGATACTCTTTTGTACTAAGAAAGAATAATAAAAAGTGTACTTACGCTGTCTATACCCATCACCACAAAAAGCCTCATGCAGGGGTGTGTTTCCAGTAGCGATTGTTTTCACTGTAAAATCGGCTCCGTACTTTAAGAGTAAATTCACAGTTCTCATATCGTCCAGTCTTGTTGCTAGATGCAAAGGAGTCAAACCTCTTCTGTCTTGAATGTTCACTTCACATCCCCACCGCAGCAAACATTCAACTATTAAAAAAAAAATATATATATATATATATATATATATACTGTATATCACTAAGAAAATCATTTGTTGCCAAACGGGAAATGATTTTCCCTTTTCTTGTAGATGACATTTAAAAACTAGATGAATAATTTGAATATTACCAAGATCGGCATCTCTTCTTCTGACAGCCAAAAAGAGCACGGGGGGGTCCCTATAAATTTCATTTCGATCTGCACCATCCATCAAGAGATGAATCACTCATTTTATATTCCTCCACTGTATGGACCTTAAAATTGTCGATAACGAATACTGGAATTTTGTCTTTCCATATTATGTAAATGATTAACAGCAAAAAAAAAAAAAAACTGTCAACGTAATATTGATGATTTCTGTACTGTTCAGATGTAACGGCCACGATATGGGTTATATCGTGGAATATTATATTATAGAATGTCACACATTGATACGACAAAATAGCAAGCGGAAATGAGATTGATTTGAAGTTTGGATTGTCGTGTGGGAAGCATTATCAAACCTCAAGCAAGACCGTGAGAATTCCAAGCCCCATCAGAAAAGTTCACAAGTGGGCGCAGCAAATTGGCAAACGGAAATGCCACCGTGAGTGAGAGCGATCTCCCGAATGGAGTACTTTGTAATTGGTTAGGAACGAAACTGAAAACTTTCTGAGACTCTAAACTTTATTTAAATTCAGAAACGCATATCGTGGCTGTTACATCTGAACAGTACAGAAATTATCAATATTAGGTTGATACAGTGTTTAATTTGGGAGCAAATGGAACCTTTGGAGCAACCTTTGGAGCAAATGTAAATTCCCAAATCGTCATAATTTTTATTTATTTATTTATTTATTTTAAAGACAGCTTCTGTAGGGTAGATGACGAAACACCCTTTAGAGGTATAGAATTTGATGGAGTTCGATGGAAAGATAAAGACATGTGGAATTCCTCAAGATTTTTTGACAGGATCTGGTTTAAAAATCGTTTTGCATTCTTCAAAATACCACAACATTAACAGACATTAATTACAACCTTATAGTTAATTATATTCAAAATGTAATTTGTCTGTTGTAATACTTTTGGTTGTAATATATGAATGGTATTTCCTTTCATGTGGAACTGAAAAAGGGTGTGACAATGCCTGATATGTTTCATGTACGTATGTGTTCAGACATTGCTTCTCTGTTATTGGGATTGGTGGACGACATTTGGATCTTCCTGAATTACATTCTCGTACTTTGTTTATTAGTGCACCTGACTGCAAACCTACGACTGTGTGAGTAACAGAAAGACATTACACTTCACTTATTTCTTGCAAATAGACAAATATTGCATCTTCTCCATGAATGCCTTACAGAAGCTCTAAAACTGTGCAATTTTCATTTAGCTAATACTTTTTATTTGTTTATTTATTTATTATTTATTATTTATTACTATTTTTTTTATATATTTTTTCAGGTAAATCACCGATTCCTGAATAACAACTTTACCATTGCCCAGAGGCTTCGTCATCATTTAGAAGGTGATTCCTTTTCATACATGGAACAATTGCAAACCATACAATATATAATCAATGTTGGAGCAGATGTCAACGATTCGTCAGGACTGGATCTGATGCGAATGAGTTGAGATTTCGAACTGGCCGATGTTGTGAAAAAATTGGTCATTTCTAACTACGACCTCAGGAAATGCAAAAGATGGCACACAACACCGTTATTTCGACTAGCAAGGAGCGGAAAGAAGAGGGGTGTTATGTTGATGGTGGCCGCAGGAATTGATTTACAGAAGCAAACTTGAAGTGAAAAATGCTGTCAACGACACTGATTTAAAGAAGTGGTTGTTTAATCAGGTGTCATTACCCCCATCGCTGTTTCATCAAAGTCGTGTTTCCATCAGAATTGCATTGGGAAGAAATCTAAAGGATGGTGTGGATAAGCTGGAATGCCCAGCACTCTAAAAAACTATTTAGATTTAAGAGATGTTCTGCACAACATATGTCTTCAGGGTAATTTTTGAAGAACAATTAAAATTTGCTCTTTTACATTTGAAAATGTTTACAACTTCTCTGAAGTACTGCGAATTGGGAATAATGAGGACAGCTCTAGAAATTCTCGTTGACAATTGTCTGAATTGCTCTGTTAAGAAATCTTCGAAATATGAAAACGTAGTGTCTTTTTCTCTCACTCACTCAACGCAATTTTATTTTATTGTTTTGGTTAGTATAATTTATACTTTTTACATTCAACATAACTTCAAGTCTCCTTTTCTTTATTTTTCTTATGATCTTAATAAATTGTTGTTGATTACATTACCCATTTCTGTTGATACTCGAATAATGTCAATAGGTAGCATTAGACAATTTTCTAAAATAATTAATTACAGGATATCAGTTTTCTTCACTTTTTTTTTACAATAATTAAACAGATTTACATTAAGGTGTTATAAAGTTATGGGTTTATTTATCAATTTCTAAACAGAATAAATGTAAAAATTTCACTGTGGAAAACACAACAACAACAACACACATCTTTGTTCATAATAAATGCTCAAAAAGATGTGTATTGTTTTAAAAAAAAATAAAAATGTTACCCTTAATTTTACTACAGTAACAAGTTCTCAAGAACAGAAATGAAAAAACTTTCTAACAAGTGTTGGGAAATCATACCCTATGACCGCTAATCTTACAATAATAGTAAGGAACAAAACGGAATGCACTTTTCACCTTTATTTAATTTCTGAATGTTAGATTGAAAAAAAAAAAAAAAAACAAGATAACATTGTAAAATAATATTTCAGTCAAATAAAATGCGTAAACTTAAATGAACAACTGGGTGGCATTGATGTGTTTTGCAAATTTAGTTTGGAAACTGGTAACATAGAAATTAATAATTTATACTACTGAGCTAATATTCATTTGAAATAAGAATAAATAATTATTTATTTCTGTTGGAAAGAATACCTAATATAACAATTGTGTTTAAAATAAATGTATATAAATATCCCTACTGTGAAATAAATGTCGAGCTGAGAGGACAACAGTCAATTGGGACTAACGGATATGAGTTTTACATAGTTGAACTATGTAAAAACCATATTCAACTTGTTTTGAAATGTCACATGCAGAAAAATCACGTGAGTTACACGTAAGCACTAGTGGCAAATCATACACTACGAACATCAGCGCAAATGTTAAAGCAGAAGAATAAGAAGAAAAAAAAATGCTGGCTTTTTTTCACTTTATTTAATTTCTATATGATAGATTCAGTAAATAAAATTTGTTTATAATATGACAGTCAAATAAAAGGTAACATAGAAATTAACAAAGTACATATATTACAGAGCTAATATTCATTTGAAATAATAAGAAATAACTATTTATTTGTTGTGTGGGCAAAAAGAAGTTTCTAAAAGAAAACGCTAATGGAGAATCCAAAACCTTGTTTGTCTCATTTCCGTTATTGAAATAATAATAAATAACTAGTTATTTATTATATTTATGCTGGCATAAGAAGCAACGTAATAACGATGAAGAAACAGAAATGAAAAATCTATCATTAACGAATTATCAGTAAAAATTGGTTTAAAAAAAAAATGTAACCCTTTTTTTTTTAAAACCAATTTAAACGTGGGACTTTTACTGTATACTACAGTAAAACGTCACAATGAATGAACTTTCCAGAAGAGTGACAAAAGACATTTCCGAAACTGTGGGAAACCCTTCTGCTTTCCCACAGTTACCAACATACCCTCTGAACAATACCGCGAGAGAGGTGCAATTAATTATTTAGAAGGTGACTAAGCTAAAAACTCCCATAGTCAGAAAAGGAACAAAATGCCCTAAATGGGAAATTCTTGGTCAGAAAAGTTCGCAAGTGGCTAGCTGCAGCAAAATAGAGAACGGAAATGACACATTTTAAGATAACACACATTGAAAAATCTACAGTGTGGGGAACGAAAACGAAATTCACACAATTTATTTATTGATTAGTATTATATGTATTGGTTTAAAAAAAAAATGGTTGTGTGTTGTAGTGTTTTGTTTTCCTCCTGTAAAGTTTAAAAAAACTCATTTGACTTGTCAGAATTCCATACGCGAACAGCACCACTGAATTCCAAACAGGAAGTAACACGCACCCTCCACAAAACGGCGTTTAGACTTCAACTCTCTGATGTCATTTTGGACAGATCCCTTGGGAAAATATAGCATGAAGCAATCTGCGAAGGCAATTAATCCAGAGTAACAAACGGACATAAATCTAAAAGGAAGAAATAGTCAACTAGATTTCAGGTTATTTGCAGAAATTTCGTTTTTTCAACCGACATGTTTTGTGTGTGTGTGTGTGTGTGTGTGTAGTGTGTGTGTGTGTGTGTGTGTGTGTGTGTGTGTGTGTGTGTGTGTGTGTGTGTGTGTGTGTGTGTGTTGTGCTGTGAATATAAAATTCAAACTATTTTGGAATATTTATTCCCATTAAGAAGAGCCATTCTGGAAAGACTGTACGTAGTTGAAATTATCATCACAACTTTAGTACTAACATACAAAAGTTGTTGTAATTCATTGAAGTCTCCGTTTATTTTAATTAATTTTTTTTAAATGCGAATAGCCAAATATTTTGTAAAAAATATAACGTTAATTAGAAAAAGTAATGAAGTTTAAGATCTGAAATGTAGACAAATCAAAATATTCGGATGAGTTATGTATATGAGAAGAAAAAGCGTGTCTTTGAGCGAACCAGCATATAATTAATTATTCTGAAAAGGTGGAAACGCTGCCGCCATCTCGACACTACTCTAAGAATTCCCATAGTATTTAACAGAAAAGAAATACACCCAAACTATATTGCAAAATTAATACTGCCATCTATAGACAACCAAAGACAAAACGTGACGACAATGATGGATGTTTGTCACCCTGGGAAATTCCAAGATATCTTATCCTCAACAAACCACGCCCCACAATTCCATGGGCAAAACAAAACACCACGTGATGTCACAGAGACATATGTTCCCCAGAAATTTCCAAACACATAACATCACGATTCCTAATCTCTAAAATCACCCACAGTGCTATACACAAACCAAACACATCACGTGATGTCCCTGACATAAGGGGGTCCCGAGCGAAATTCCAAACATTCCGAACTCTATTTTTATCACTATTCATCACCCACAAGGCCATACGCAAACCATTTACTTATCTACAGCTCATAACAACACACATCCAGGACGCTCATGTCGCTTCCCCCCATTCACCCTATCTTTATTTGGTTTAAAGTGACCCTCCAATCGCACCACGAATCCTTATCCACTAATATATCTTCCTTTTCCATTCCAAATCAATAACGTCACTTATTTACGACTAACAAATTATCTCACTGATTTACAACTAACAAATGATGCCACTTATCTTCATCTGTTAACACGCAGAGATATCACATCACCCATTTCACCCTACCCTGTTTTGGTTGAAAACGGCCCCCACCCAGCACGACAGGAGGCCTTATTTCCAACCACCACCCACAATTCCGTACGCGAACCAAAACAACAAGACCTGACGTCACTGACACATCTTCCCCCAGGGAAATTCCAAACATTCCAAACTAATTACGTCACACAACAATGACGTCATCAGATATACTTCATTGTGTGACGTCTCTTAACATCAGTTATAAGAGGTCATAGCATTGTCGTCTCTGATAACCACAAATGGCAACATCACTCATCTCCCTCTTTAACTGACTGGACATTTTCTGCAGGAGAGGGGGGAGGTCATTGGAGGGAGGGCTGATGTCTCCCTCTCGACTACCCTGTCACCCTCCCTCCACCTAACCTATTTGGTTCCTCTTCTAATTACAATCCAGTGATAACCAAAAATGGATGGGGGGGGGGGGGGGTGGGGGGGGGGGGGGGTGGGGGGGGGGGGGGGTGGGGGGGGGGGGGGGTGGGGGGGGGGGGGGGTGGGGGGGGGGGGGGGTGGGGGGGGGGGGGGGTGGGGGGGGGGGGGGGTGGGGGGGGGGGGGGGTGGGGGGGGGGGGGGGTGGGGGGGGGGGGGGGTGGGGGGGGGGGGGGGTGGGGGGGGGGGGGGGTGGGGGGGGGGGGGGGTGGGGGGGGGGGGGGGTGGGGGGGGGGGGGGGTGGGGGGGGGGGGGGGTGGGGGGGGGGGGGGGTGGGGGGGGGGGGGGGTGGGGGGGGGGGGGGGTGGGGGGGGGGGGGGGTGGGGGGGGGGGGGGGTGGGGGGGGGGGGGGGTGGGGGGGGGGGGGGGTGGGGGGGGGGGGGGGTGGGGGGGGGGGGGGGTGGGGGGGGGGGGGGGTGGGGGGGGGGGGGGGTGGGGGGGGGGGGGGGTGGGGGGGGGGGGGGGTGGGGGGGGGGGGGGGTGGGATCAGCTGGCCATACTGCTGTGTTTCCTGATATTACTATATCTAACCAGATCCCACTTGATTGTAGTAATTATTCAGCAGAGTTGCATGCCATTCAGCTTGCATGTAAAAGAAAACCACTACCCAAAGTGTGTAATTTATACAGACTCACTGAGTTCTTTACATACCAATCTCCTCAACCTGTTTATAATCCACATCCTGTTGTTTTACAACTGTTGTACAAAATGAAGACCTTTAATTTTGATGTTTGGTTGTACTGGAATTATAAGAAATGAAACTGCAGATGCAGTTTCTAGACCAGCTCATACATTTTTGACATATTGTTTGACAGTCCCATATTAAGACTACAGACAGTTTATAAGATCAAAGCTATTGGAAGAGTTCCACTTGGTTATACTATAAATTAAACATACCAAGAAATTATATACTTGATTTAATGCTTTATCCAAGAGTAAGCAAACAAGATTGCGCCTGAAGTTTTTTCAGGACTGGGGCAACTCGTATATAGAAGCTAATGACTTTACATCACTTGCCTTAGTATCCCATAATGCAAAGCACATTTATATTATAGTAAATTAATAGTATAACCAAGTGGAAAAACTTCGAACAACTATCTCTAATCCAGAGTATTTTAATAATAAGGTGTGACATCTTATGGCTACTCGTATACGAAAATATGACTTCTGCATTACTTCAACCTTAGTATCACCTCTGGTTCTGACTCCCACTGATGAGACCTCAATAAAGATCAAAACCGGTCTGGGTAGTGATCCTTCCCATAATGCATAGCAGTATATGTCTGCAAGGATATGTGCTTTGCATTATGGGATACTAAGGCAAGCAATGTGAAGTCATTAGCTTCTATATACGAGCTGCATTACTTCAACCTTAGTATCACCTCTGGTTCTGACTCCCACTGATGAGACCTCAATAAAGATCAAAACCGGTCTGGGTAGTGATCCTTCCCATGTGCTTTGCATTATGGGATACTAAGGGAAGCAATGTGAAGTCATTAGCTTCTATATACGAGCTGCCCCAGTCCTGAAAATACTTCATGTGCAAGCTTGTTTGCTTACACTTGGATAAAGGATTAAACCAAGTATACAATTTCTTGGTATCTTTAGTTAAGATCAAAGCTAATTATCCAATGGCACTCTATCATGGCAGGAAGTGCTGATATTCTAGTCAACACACAAACAGAAGAGAGGAAGTAGTTCTTGTTAGGCTCAGCATAGATCACAGTCATCTTAGGCATTCTTATTTACTGAGGGCTGATGACCTACACATGTGCAAAAAATGCAACACGTGCCTCACCAGTTGTCATATTCTGGTGGAATGGCAGCACTTCATACGAAAGGAATGAAATTTTTACTTATTTGGCCAAGCCATATACACTCAGGCTGATCTTATCTGACTCGGACAAACTGCATGATGTTTTTAACTTTTTACAAAGAATTAATTTATACAATACATTTGATTGTAAACTTTAAACTTACTACGCATTTTTGGAAATTATGGAGACAACTACCGTGTTTGAATAAAAACTTTAGTTTACTATTACTAAAATTTTACAATTCGACGTTTCGACCTTTATGTTAAGGTCATCTTCTGGAGCGTACAAATATACACAGGAAACAAGCTATACCACAATCATACTGGTTCGTTAAAGACACTGACTAACCGCTACCACGATTGTTGGCCTGACCTCTGGTGGAAAAAAAAAAAAAAAAAAAAAAATTATACATCAGCGCTAAAGTCCTATTATTTGTGTTGTCTACTATATACATATATTAACATTATATTAACATCATTCCAGCCAGTTGGAGTGGAATGGTTTCTAATAATAGCAGATTGGCTAGAGTCCTGACTTGTGTTGAATCTTTCAAATTAGGTTGGCTGAATGTGTGCCATCCAGATCCTTGGAATTTTGATACCATCTTTGTTGTTGATATTTGGGTGGTTTATCAGGATTTTGCAGGATTCTTTAAATTTAAAGAATCCTGCGAAATCCTGATAAACCACCCAAATATCAACAACAAAGATGGTATGAAAATTCCAAGGATCTGGATGGCACACATTCAGCCAACCTAATTTGAAAGATTCAACACAAGTCAGGACTCTAGCCAATCTGCTATTATTAGAAACCATTCCACTCCAACTGGCTGGAATGATGTTAATATAATGTTAATATATGTATATAGTAGACAACACAAATAATAGGACTTTAGCGCTGATGTATAATTTTTTTTTTTTTTTTTTTTCCCACCAGAGGTCAGGCCAACAATGGTGGTAGCGGTTAGTCAGTGTCTTTAACAAACCAGTATGATTGTGGTATAGCTTGTTTCCTGTGTATATTTGTACGCTCCAGAAGATGACCTTAACATAAAGGTCGAAACGTCGAATTGTAAAATTTTAGTAATAGTAAACTAAAGTTTTTATTCAAACACGGTAGTTGTCTCCATAATTTCCAAAAATGCATTCGGATCACCGTACAAGCCTAAAAGAAAGGATTTAAACTTACTAATTTATCTTTTTATGTCTATTTAATAATACCTTTACTACTGCTGTCACGTTTGATATGGCACAGTATAATCTTCGCTATCTTTTCAACAATATACCATAAATCAAACCAACCAATGAAGTCTACCACAAGATGACATATACCAAGAACAACTTCCTCTCTCCAATTTCTACACAGAGTAGACTGCCAATGCTTAATTTCCAGCTTAATATCATGCAATTTATTTGTTAGTGCTTCCTTTCAGGTTGACTGCCACTGATTAATCGACTGTGCTTTATTCGCTATCTGTAGTTAGTTGTAGACTAACTGGCAGTAGGTGGAGAAAGTATGATCTGACATAGCAGCTGTCTCTGCAGTCCAATTTCCTTTCATTCCAGTGTGGCTGAGAATCCACTATCATAAAATATCAAAATTAAAGGTTTTCAATTAGATACAATTATAGAACATGAGAAGGCACATGGTGCGGATCACATAAGAGTAGAGTTGCATGAAAAGAACTCAGCAAGAGACTGTATAAATCATACATTTTTTGTAGCTGTTTTCTTTTATATGTAGAAGCATGTGCTATATGCCATGCAGCTTAGCAGTGTTGTTTGTGTCTTCAAGTGGAATTTCAGTCCAGACAATGTGGTCAGGAAAAGTGGCAGCAAATCTTACAGATATCTTATTTTTCAAACACCATTGGAATAGACAGATAAGAAATGAGTGTGCTCTGTATGCATGAAACAGCCGCAAGTTTTGCAGCTGTTTCACTGATTATGGAGTGCAACCTTCCCCCATGGTGGAATACAATCATGTTCAGGGAAGGTATTTTTGTCTACATTCATGCTGAGAGGTTGCATAACCTCCTTCATACACATACCAAATGGGTAAATAGTAGCATGATGCAAATAATACTGAAGTTCCCAATATAGGGAAAAAAATCACTAGTCGACAAAGGTTGCTTAGACAAAGACTTTATTTTATGCAATAGTTAAGTGCCAACTGCTTCCATTAAAGAATGCAGGTTCATTTGCTTCGACATGAAGACTGCAAATGGACGATATATGTAATGCACCAGTAGCTATTTGTATACCCTGATGATGCACAGGATCCTATTATCACAAGAAAGTGTCTCTTGAAGAATGGTAGACATGGGGTACATAATCTTTGAGCAAACAAGTGCACGATAGCACGGAACATCGATCAGCACTCTATTCTGTACAGAATAGTGTGTGCAGGATATTCAATGCTCACTTGAACTTTTCTCTTAGCTGATGAAAATGTGCCAAGAATGTATGGTTTCTGTCAAAAATAAATTCTAATTCTAATGACTTGGCCCTGTTGCTATTGGGATGACAGTTGCTCCCATTCTTAACTTTGGTCTTGGTGAAGTGTGAGTTTTAGGCAAAAGTGTTCATAGGCACTTTTCTGTCGTAAACCTGAATCCATCACTGAGAACCCAGGAACAGATACTATGAATTGCTTGTTGAAATGGCCTCTCAATGACCCTCAAATTACAAAAATGACAAAAAAATTGTCAAGTCATCAAAATAGAGCACACTGACTACCATGGAGGAAAGTTACAGATCGAATTCGACAGCAAACAGTGCTACACAGAGCCTTGAGGAACACAAGGCTCTGTGTAGCACTGTTTGGCTAAAATGGCTAAAATAATGTGCTTCCCAGACTTGGAATAACTGGCTAGAGAGGAAGCTTTTAATAAAAAGAGGAAGTGCCCCCTTAGACCAAGATTATATAGATATTTTAGTGTACCATATCTCTAGGCCATGGAATAATCTTTTTTTCACATCAAAGAACACTCAAACCAGATGTTCATGATATAGGAATGCCTCTGACAGATGTTTCTAAATGGAGCACACGGTACAACATCCATCTGTGTTTATGTATGCCACATTGCCTGTTCAATGCTTTCTAGATACAGAATTTGGGCATCAACCATTTTCTCCAAGATGTTACAAAGACAGCTTGCCAAAACAACATGACAATTAATCTTTGTTAGTTCTGCAACATTTCCTGGCTCTGGAAAAGCACGCACAACTGCCTTATAGCATAAACCTGAAAACTGTTCCCCAGTAAGTATTCTGTCCCACAGTAAGAGGAAGAGATCCACAGGAGATAGTGGGATATGTTTTATCATTTTGTCAGGCCTTGCAGCATAGGCATGGTTAAAAGTGTTTGTTTCAATTCTTCCTTAAAAAAAAAGGCTGACTGTACAGCTAAAGCACTTTTGTACAGAAGTTAAGGTGATGTTTCTCTTGTTCACTGAATATTACAAATTCTGGAGGATGTGAAGCTGTTGTAGAGAGTGTAGCAAAGCCTTCTACTAGAATATTTGCAACTACTTTAGGTTCAGCAACACATCCACTATGTTCGAGTGTAGATATTATTGTATTTCATATCTACCCTTCGTTTTCTGGATTTTATAATGTATCACTTTTGCAATGGTTGCAAGACTGGCAGATGATGTAAATTGGATCCAAGATATGTTCTGACTCTGATGTTATAACATGCTTTGGCCATAGCATTTTTAAAAGCCATGAGATTTTATGTGGTAGTGTACCTCTGAAATATATCCATACTGTCTTGATTTTTTTGGGTGCTTGGCACTCAGGGTTCTACTACAGCTTTGGATACATTTGAAATCTAGGTGTTTTTGGAATTACAGTGGTCACTCCCTGGAGAATACAATGTAACGTGCATCACTGCTTCGGTGAAAAGCACCTGGTAGACTGTCTTAGAATTATATTTTGCAAGATGTGAAAATTTATTCCCAGTCAATTTGATCAATTTTTCCTTCTGAGCATCCATTATGGAGTACTTGGTTTCTGTGATGATATACTGAAAATCAAAGATAAGTAAACAAGTCTATATATTTTCTCCTGCATATCCAAAATGAATAGTTGGATTATGGCATAGCAGCAGTTGTAAGATCTACTGCAGAATATGAATGGGTAGGCTTATTACTAAAGAACCTATATATCCTCCATTATTTTAGCATATCCCATGATAGTTCCACTGAAAGAATTTCCCTATTATTTTGCTTTTGAAGATTTCTATGATTTCCAGTCACTGTTAGTTCTTGCATTTAGTTAGCTTACCCATTTTATCTGTGGAGGTATCTGTTGGTTCTTCATGTGGAGTAATTGCTGCAATTTTCTTTAGAAGAACATCCTCATTCAGCAAGATCATTTCAGGAGTTGTTTCAGTGAGACCATAATAGGTTGGGCAATTAATGTGCTCCAAAGAGAAGCACTCACATTATAAAGCTCACATATTCTGAAATTATTGAATGTTTGTATAGACATACAGAGTTTGTGTCGCTTTTGATATTTTCACATAGCAGGGGCTGGTATCCTCTTTGCATCATGATATGTGAATGTACTGTTTGGTTTTATCTTTTGTATCTCTTTTCCATCCATCCACTACTGGCATGCTTGGGTGTCGGTTGAATGTTCTCAGAGTTGACATGTTTACATTTCTTTGCAGAGCAAGATTTATTACTATGCCATTTGCTTCTACACTGGGCAAAGATGGCAAAGCCACAACAGATTTTTGACATTTAAAGAATCTAAGGGGATTATGGACGTTACGCCTAATAGGACAGTTCACACATTTTTATAGCTTTTATAGATGTTGCAGGTTTAGGTGTTTAAAAGAAAGGATGATACTCCTGGTCGGAAGCAATCCCCCATCTATATATACCACAACACACCTATTTATCTTTAAGCTCTGCATATATCTTCTCGTCTATCATGTCAAAGAGATTCCGTTCAAGGAGATTTATGATTTATTGGCACAAGGACAGCAAAGGTCATACTGCACCAAATAAACGTTTAGAGCTGTACTCGAGGTCATAACAAACAGAAATAAAGAGAGAAATTAGTAAATAACATGTTGTTTACAAAAAACAAAGCAGTATCTACATATACATTGACTTTCTTTAAATGTATTATTTTTAAAAAGTTAAAAACTTTAAGCAATTTGCTTGAGTGAATACAGCTCAGCCATAGTAGTAAAAAATTCACTCGCTTTTCCAGAGAAGTGCTGACACTCCACTAGAACACAATAAATGGTGAGATGTGTGTTGCTGTGTTCACACATAGGACAGTCATCAGTCTTAGGTAAATAAGAATGTGTAAGAAGAATGTCAACCATGCAGAGCCTACAAAGAACCACTTGCTGTATTCTGTTTCTACGTTGACTTGATTGCCAATGCATAATTTCAGGCTTAATCACGTGAAATTTACTTGTCAGAGCTACCTGCCATTGGATTATTAACTTCAATCCTATAAACTGTATGTAGTCTGTATACAGGACTGACAAACAGCATATTGAAAATACACAAACTGATCTAGCAGCTCTATGTGTAGTATCATTTCCTTTAATTCTAATGGAACTAGGAATCCATAACACCGGAATATCAAAATTAAGGACCTTCAATTTGTACAAAAGTTGTAGAACCTCACAAAGCTGAAAAAAAAAATGCAACGAATCCTAATAAATCGTGTACTTTTGGTAACAGTTTTCTTTTATATGCACAAGTGCAAGCTGGGCTGCATTCAGCACAGCTGTATAATTCCTGCAATAAAGCAGGATCTGATTCAATATGATAAAGTTAGGATATACAGCAGTGAAACTGATAGACAGTGTCGCACCCTTTGCCCCCAAAGAAAAACAAACAAACAAAAAAAAAAAACACTAGAAAATTTTCCAAAAATCTTTTCCTAATTAATAACAATTCATTTTTTTAATTTATGTTGTCTCGTGTCTTCTATTTCTATGGTACTTATGAATTAGCGATCACTACAGATGCTCAGTCATAGGTCATATGCAATGCATTGTGTGTATTCTCAAATCGTCTACTCAATTCCCCCCCCCCCAAGATTAAACCCTGAGTGCGCTACTGCTGACAGAGGTCTCAGATCTTGAACCATCAGTACAGATGGGAAGGAAATCTGAGTGCTATGTTTTGGACACATTAAATAACTGCATATGGTCGGATGATGGAGTCTGAGAATTCCTTAGTTCGCATAGTAAGAGGCTCCATGGAATGCAAGTCTTCCATGGAGGAATGCTGTCACATTCAGTGAGATAATAATGTTAGCATTCATGCCAATAGCCTACATAATCTCTTGATACTGAGCCCCAAAAAGCAGATAAAGTAATTAGTCTATGTAGAATGCTCTGGAACAGACTATTTTTAGGGTCGAGTTAAGAGATAACCTTATCCATCCAAGTGACAGAGCAGGTTCATTTGCTTCAACATAGACTTTGAATGGGTGATGTGCTAAAAGCACCAGTAGCTATCCATATTACTTCATGACGAATATGATCCCACCCTTAGAAAACTATAGATTTGGGACCTAGTGCATGATAAAGGTGAAGCAATAAAGATCAATTGCACCCCATTCTGTAGCGGACTGAGTGCAAAGGAGATTCAATTTTTTTTTTTTTTTTTTTTTTTTTTTTAAATAAAGAAACCTATGGTGCGATCATAATTAAAAGAAACACACGTATTAACCACAGTGAAAATTATCTAATTGTAAATATTTCATCCTAAGTATCTTAGGACATCATCAGTACAGTAGTTTTAATAATAGGAATAACATACAGTTAGGGCGCATGATTATAATAGAATCTCATTAAACGTGCATACCGTGCTACAATAGTAAAAAAAAAAAAAAAATTATTTAACACAATTTTGTATGACAATTTCCCATACTTTAGGAATAGTAAGAATGTTGTTGCGGTTTAAGTTTGATCTGTAGCAGGGTTTCAGAACTTTTTTTGTATAAACGTTCATGTTTATATAAAGATCTATGTAAAAGTTTAGACTTTTGAACTTTTGAAAAATACGGTTACGATATGTCAACGACGTATTTGCAGTCTGGGATCATCCCAAACATGAATTACAATTGTTTCTAGATAAAATTAACCTTCTTCGTCATCACATCAACTTTACGTTAGAAAAAGAATCTCCACAGGGTATCTCCTTTTTGGATTTACACATCCAAAGAAAAGAAGACGGTTCCATCGCCACATCTGTCTTTCGCAAGCTTACATTCTCAGGTCGCTACATTCACAATTCTTCTGCTCATCATCCATCTCAGAAATCTGGCATTATTAAATCACTAGTTTCCAGAGCACACAAATTCTGCTCCTCTGAAGAATCTTTAAACCAGGAATTAGAAGTAATCAAAAATACAGCCATCCTAAATGGATATAATCCTAAAACAACTCAAAAAATCATCAGTCACTTCTCCACACATCAAACTAGACAGGAAGAAGTCCATAGGATTCCCATACCTTACGTTAAAGGCATCGCAGAACATCTTTCTAAAATTATGAAGAAATACAATTTTGCCACTACTTACAAACCTATCAACCAAATTTACAACTTGTTACCTTCTCCTAAGGACAAACTCTCACCTTTGATGTTGCCTGGCGTTTATGAGATTCCATACTCATGCAAATTATCTCACTTTGGACAGACAGGTAGGTCTGTTCAGAAACGTATCTCGGAACATCAAGACCACATTCATCTTTTTAAACTGCAGAAATCTGGCCTCTCTCAACATGGAATTGAAAATCTAAACCATAGGATCCACTGGGAAAAGTCTAAACTTTTACGTAGATCTTTATATAAACATGAACGTTTATACAAAGAAAGTTCTGAAGCCCTACTACAAAGACCAAACTTAAACCGCAATGACGTTCTTACTATTCCTAAAGTACAGGAAATTGTCATACAAAATTGCATTAAATAATTTTTTTTTTTTTTAACTTCTGTAGCACATTATGCACGTTTAATGAGATTCTATTGTAATCATGCACCCTAACTGTAAATTATTCCTATTATTGTTTTAAACTACTGTACTGATGATGTCCTAAGATACTTAGGATGAAATATTTACAATTAAACAATTTTCACTGTGGTTAATACGTGTGTTTCTTTTAATTAGATTCAATTGTTTTGCCCCTTTTCTCTTAGTTTTGGAATGTGTGCTAGGAATGTAAGCTTTCTGTCAAAGATAAGGCCTTCTGTTGCTATTGGAATGATAGTTTTTCTGATTCTTAACTCGGGTTTGAGTTAACGCAAATTCGATATGCACGATAATCAGTTAATGCAACTGAGCGAAATGATACTATTTCCTGCTTTAAGTGAGTGATTAATCTGTTAACGTGATTTTTTTACGGTATGCAAAATTTTTTGTCGCCAATCTGCAGTGAGCGGAAAAGCTGGAAGTCATTAACAGACATGAAAGTGGCGCAAGTAATACAATGACTCTGTGACACCTGGGATACAGCAAGTCTATAGTTTGGACTATATTAAATAAGAGCAAAGAATACAAAGAACAAGAAAAAGTTGCTACTGCTGCTTTAAGCATGCAATAGAAATAGAAGCCATTTAATAATCAAGATGGAACGTCTTCTATTACTCTGGATTGAGGATTATAATAAAAAAAGAATACCTCTTAGCACAGAGAATATTCAGGCAAAAGCAATCAATGTTTTTACCTCACTGAAAGAGACCAAATTTCAAGAGGAATATGAAAGCTTTACTGCGAGTTTAGGATAGTTGGACCATTTTAAAAATTGAAGTAGACTGCATAACATAAGAATAACTGGGAAATCTGCTAGTACTGATAAAGATTCTGCAGACAAGTTTCCTGAAGAACTGCAAAGGATAATTCAGGAGGATGATTATGACGATCAGCAAATATTCAACGGCAACGAAATGGGTCTCTTTTGGAAGCATATGCCAACAAAAACTTTCCTAGCTAAAACTGAAGCATCTCAACCAGAATACAAAGTATCTAAAGATCATCTTAACGCTTTCACTAGGAGGCAAATTTAAACTCGAGCGTATGTTAGTTCACAAAATTCAAGATCTAACATTATTGAAGAAATCAGCACAATTGGAAAATAACTTGGATTTAATGAACTGGATAATAAAGATGTGAGAAACTTGCTCGATTCCCATTCAGAACAGTTGAGCAAGAATGATCTCCTTCAACTAGAAGAACAGCGTGCATAAGAAGAAGATAAGGAGTGCGAACAAGAAGAGAATGTTTCGACTAAGAAGCTAACTGCAAAATTACTTGAGCTAGTTTTCAATCAAACTGAGTATGCTAACAAAATTTTTTTGATGCTGACCCTTATATGGAACGAGGCTTCAAAGTCCACCAAAATCTTGATAAAGCTATTGCAAATTGCATGACAAGATGAAAAAGTCGAGCACGACTCAAACATCTTTACTTAATTTTTTTTGTAAAAAAGTAGCTCAATCAAATATTTAGACATTAAATAAAAATTTAAGCAGTTGACTTTATTAACTTTGATGATTTTATCCTCTAATATAGCTTATACCGTAATTTTTTTCCAAATTTATGGTAACTGATGGATGAATTATAATTATTCCTATTGTTTGTTTATTATATTCGCTTAGCGTGCATTAATTGATGGATTAATTAATTGCATTAAGCGAGGTTTTCCTGTACTGCCAAGAGGCAATTTTTTCTGCCAAAAACTTGAACCCAATACTAAGAGCCCATGAAGAGACACGATAGATTGCTTGATAAAGTTGTCTTTCAATTACCTGATGTTAAAAAGTAACAGTAAACTGTTAAGTAGTCATCGACCTATAAGGGATTGCCTACAGTGGGAGGAAGATGTTCAGTGATTGAGCCAAATCTGACATCATTGTGTCACCATTAAGAGGGAGTCTTGGGAACACCCTCTTCTTGATGATCCAGATAAGATGCTTCCCACTCTGACTTGAAAGACTCGGCTAGACAAAGTTTTTAACAAAAACAGGAAGGTGTCATGTGAGACTTAGGCTACAGAGGTGTTTTAATATGCCATATCTCCAGGCTGTGTCATAAGCTTTTTCCATGTCAAAGAGCACTGAAACAAGATGCTCTTGCTTCAACAATGAGTCTCTTATATGTGTTTCTATATGGACTAAATGGTCCAATGTTGAATAATTATTATTATTTTGTATGATGTTACAATCGCCATGAGGCCCCTTTTACGGGGAAGTAAAGCACCATCTCAATCCGCCCTAATTTTATCCAGGCTTGGGACCGGCATAGCTGACGAATCAGGCCTCTGGCTGGGTCTTAAGTATTCCAGACTGTAATCCATATGTGTTCACGGGGCCAGTTTGCCTGTTCTGGGGGGAAAAAAAACCTGAGTTTCCAGGTGAAAAAATCCCCTACCCCCGTATGAGACCGGATAACTCACCTTTTGTCGGAAGAGACCAGCTAAAGGTTCATGTCACTGACAGGATTTGAACAAAGGTTTTTCCGACCAAAGGGCTTCATCTATATCGACTGAGCAACAGAGGCTCTTGTTGAACAATGTCTCTGAAAGACACGTGTTGGAGAGAAGATTGTTGCTTCTAAATACCAGAAGTCTGGCAACTACTGTCCATTAGCTTACAAATAACGGTGATCAGAGCAACAGGTTAATTGTTTGTTTGGTGTTCTATGGTACAGGGAAAACTATTGGAATGTTCTTGGAATATTCTTGGAAGTTTTTCCACTTGGTTATACTATAAATTAAAGATACCAAGAAATTATATACTTGGTTTCATCCTTTATCCAAGTGTAAACAAACAAAGTTTGTTTACACCTGAAATATAATCAGGACAAGGGCAACTCATATATATAGAAGCTAATGACTTCACATCACTTGCCTTAGTATCCCATAATGCAAAGCACATATCCTTACAGGTATGTATAATGCTATGCATTATTGGAAGGGTCACTACTCAGACCAGTTTCAACCTTTATTAAGGTCTCGTCAGTTGGAGCCAGACTATATATACGAGTTGCCCCAGTCCTGATTATATTTCAGGCGAAACTTTGTTTGCTTACACTTGGATAAAAGATTAAACCAAGTATATAATTTCTTGGTATCTTTAATTCATAATATATCCAAGGGGGAAAACTTCCACCAACTATCTAAAGTGTGACACCTTTTGGCTACTTGTATATGAAAATATGACTTTGGCATTACTTAGTATCACCTCTGGGTCTGGCTCCCACTGATGAGACCTCAATAAAGGTCAAAACCGGTCAAGGTTGCGAAACTTCCCATAATGCATAGCATTATACATACCTGTAAGGATATGTGCTTTGCATTATGGGATACTAAGGCAAGTGATATGAAGTCATTAGCTTCTATATACGAGATGCCTCAGTCCTGATTATATTTCAGGCACAAACTTTGTTTGCTTACACTTGGATAAAAAGGTTGATATCATGGGGAAATGGTCACTCATACAAGTTATCTTTAGTTTCACACTTGAACAGTGGGAAAAAGGAGGGGAAGCAGACAGTTAAGTCAACGTTAGTGAACGTTCGGGTAGGCATGTGGAAGAAGGCGCTGATTCCACTGTTCGAGAGGGAGAGACTGTTATTGTTGAGCATATGCTTTGCAACTCTTCCTCTTAGGTTTGTTTGAGTAGTACCCCATAGTGTTGTGTCCATTTAAATTATACAGTTATAAGAGTTCTGACTGAGATTCAGATAGCAACTGGCTCTATGTTGGTATTAAGTTGGACTTGCCAAGAAAGGGTTTGGTTGCCCACTAGGATGGCACTTGCTTTGTGGGCCAGTCAATCTCCTGTCCTCTCCTTACAAATGATGGCTACATTTCGTAATGTCAGATCCTCACTCACCTTCAGGTATGTTTCCTGCAGGCAGATACATATTAGTTTATACTTCTGCAATATATTGATGGAATCCATGACAATTCCATTGCAGAATATTGTTCATTTCTTTTTGGCAGTATCATCTGACTTCCTGTGATGTGCAGTTTTGTTTTCATTAGTCTTGGATTTTTTCTTTTTGGAAAATTGTGGACACCTAGTGTCCATCATTTCTTTATCAGGAAAAATATCTGAGATCATTATATTGGACTCCCTCTAGGGCACTTAGTTACAGTATATTAATTGTTTTATCTTTCACTGGGGAAGCCAAGGTATTCATACTATCCATCAATGGGCCATCTATTAAAAGGTCTGGAAGAATGTCTTTGATTCTCTGTGGCATATGTTCCATAATTTTTTTAATAAGAGATTTTGATGTAGTGGGACTAATTTTGGTAAATTGATATGGACTCATTCCTAAGGAATGAGTCCATATCAATTTTTATCTAATGTCACTTCCTTTACTGTTGCCTTTTTGGCAAATGAGGGTTTACTAGATGTTGTTGCTACTTTTGTGATATACTGCCTCTTTGGTTCCTCATAGGTGATGCACTGCTCTGTTTTAATTTTTTTTTTTATCTCCTTTTCATCCTTACACCTTTGGCATGTTCAGGAGAATGCTGAGTGGTCTCTCTTACAATTAGAGCATTACCTTTACTGCCACATCAGGCACAAATGGCAGAGCCACAGCAGGATGCTTAAGAATGACAGTGCAAAGGGTTCAGGATGTAGAGCCCAGCTGCGCAGTTGAGATATTTGGCTTCACAGATGTTGGTGGTTTAGGTGTGTTGAAAGTAAGGATGATATCCCACATGGGAACCAGGTGATCAGAGCTACATATGTATGAGGATTCTCTTTATGGCTGTCACTACTTGGTCATTAAATTCAGAGGAGATCTCTTTGTGTGGAACATCAAGTAGGTTCCACTCTGATAATAAGCCTCTAGAAAATTTTGCAGGGAGTAATCATAATTGGTATTCCTCCTGACATATGTTGCATGAAGTAATATTTCAGATTGTGTCACTGTTGCTGCTTCAATAACATTATTTCCTGAATGCAGTTTCGTTACAGATATTTAAGATCTTGCTAACACTTTCAAACCCTTCTGGATGAAGAAGGGCAACATTTTTAAAAGTGGATGTTCCCCTGTTGAATTCAGATTTAAGAAGAGCAGTATATTTGTTGAAGCTTCTAATGTTTTCTGAACCTGGTTGGGACTTGTTGAGGGCTGCTGTTAAACAGCATTCTTTTCATTCTCAGGAGGACTTTCATTTAATGCTGAAGCTTCCCACCCATCACGGATGCTCACTCTCTGGAAAGCAATGACTGCACTTAGGTGTGGAACATCAGGGTTACTACGAACACTATACCAGCACCACAGCAAGTCTTAAGCCCTGTCCCTGGACCATGGGGAAGGAGACTTACTGCAATATTGTTGACCATAACAGGCATGCCAATTAGCCGATTGATACTGGCTGAGCCACCCAGGACTACCTGTCTCGGTAGTCCTGGGTGGCTCAGCCAGTATCAATCGATATACTGCTGCCAGTATCAAAGCGATATACTGCTGCTATTCTTTTCATCCCAAAGTGCATAACCTTACACTTTGGCACATTAAACTGACATCCATTTTTCCTAGAACAGTCCTTGAAACTATCCAAATCATCAGTACAATTTTGACATTTTGTGCACTCATAATTGCTCTACCCAACTTTCCATCATCATCAGCAAACAAGTGAACACTTCCGCTCAAATCCTTTCCTATATCACTGATGAACAAATTGAAAAGCAGTGGTCCAAGAACAGAGCCCTGCGGCACACCACTAGTCACAAGCCATCTTTTAGACTCCACTCCTGCATAAACCACTCTCTGGTATCTCTCCTTCAAACACCCTCCTATCCATCTCACCAACCCTATATCTATCCCCATCTGCTCCACTTTACTGTTTAGGGTTCCATGTGGTATCCTGTCAAAGGCCTTGGCAAGGTCCAGTAGTATCACTGTTAACCCATTACCCCTATCCAGTTCAGCTGTCACTGTGTTATAAAATGTGAGCAAGTTACTGAGGCATGATCAACCCTTCACAAAACCATGTTGTCCCCCATACAATATCCCATTTTCATCTATCCAATCCTGTATTCTTTTCTTGACTAATTTCTCTAAGACCTTGACAATGATTCCTGATATGCTAATAGGTCGGTAATTTACAACAGCAGTCTTGGAACCACATTTATGCAGTGGAACTATTTTCCCCTCTTTCCACCCCCTCGGGACTACCCCAGACCCGAGACTCAAATTAAACAAAATGGTCAAGGGTACTGACAATTCTTTAGCTGCTTCTTGTATAACACGAGCTGGTATACCATCCAATCCCACAGATGTATTGACATTGAGGTTATGCAATAGACTACTCACCTCCACTTCATTCACTACAATTCCCATATAATCTACTGGTACATTAGTTTCAGCAATGTCACCACCTGGATGATATATTCTTGCTCTGTGCTTGCTCAGTAACTCAACTATATCAACTGATTCAGTTACCTCCCTACCATTGGCATTCTTTAAAATCGTTCTGCCATGTACATTTTTCCTTTTACTTGCTACATATCTAAAAAACTGTTTAGGATTCTCTTTAGCCTGCATGGCCAATGTTCTTTCATAATCCTTTTTTGCTTTTCTTACCACACTCGTTACCCTTCTGGCCTGCGCTTTATACCATTTATGTGCCTGCCAGTCACCTTTCTCCTTAAATTCCCTCCATAGTTGTTTCTTTTTTTGCAGCTCAAGCTTAATGGTGTTATTCATCCATTTAACCCCTAGTTGATTTATTATTCAGACTCTAGGTATACAGTCAGCCATTGCTTCATGCAAACACTTCTTAACCACCTCCCATGCACTATCGACTTCTAGTCCTTGCAGTTGTACATGCCATGGCACTGAACCAATCAAACTCCTAAGCTTGTTATACTTTCCAGCCCGATAATTCCACATGTACCCTGTCTTAATTGAAAATTCTACACCTTTAGTCACCTCCCAAGTCAAGACCCTATGATCACTTTCACCGATTGGTGGCAATGTGGTCATATTTGTTACAGCCAAATCCTCAGATGTAATTACTAGGTCAAGCACTCTCTGACCCCCTAGTATTTTCCATTACATGATGTCGCAGATAGTTATCCCTTAATAACTGCATAAAATCCAATTGTTTTCTCCCGTGTGTCCTCTCCTCACTCCAATCAATGCGACCATAGTTGAAATCTCCCATAATAATTACCCTTCCTCCACTCATTTCTTCTATTTGCTTGTGCATACTGTCACCACCATCTTTTCCATCACCTGGTCTATAGCAGCTCCCAATTGTATATTTAGTTCTGCTAGCTACAATCTCACACCAAATGGCTTCAAATGTGCTCTTTTCTGTATCCTGCAATTCAACTTCTATTGTCCTTGGCTGCAGCTCATCAGCTATCATCAACAATACTCCTCCCATTTTATTCTTCCTGTCATTCCTGAACACACTGTACCCATCACATTCAATCCCACTAGCTATATCATCTACAGTCAGCCATGATTCACTAATACCAATAACCTGTGGTCTGGAAGTGCCAACCATGGCCAAAAACTCTTCCTTCTTGTTCCTAATACTCCTAGCATTAGTGTACATGAATTTAAGACCCTCATTAGCCTCAACCCTACCTTGATGCCTTATATTAACTATCCCACTCTGATTTGTTGTCCTTATTTGCTCGGGCATAATATATTCATTCTAACATTCAACTGCCTCCCTAAGGACTGTATATCTACTCCCCACCCCCCTTAATAAATCTAGTTTCCCTGAATTTGCACATCCACCACATTCAGCAACACTTTCTCAAGTCTTCTTACACTGTAACAATTCAAATGCAAACCATCCATCTTATATAGATCCTTTCGCCCATCGAACTCACTCCACACATCCACAAATTCCACACCACTCGCCATACATAACCCACGCATAAAGTCATTCGCAATTATGGCACTCCTTTTAAACATTTCACTGTCATACTGTGGCAAAAGACTAATCATTCTAACTCTCTCACTCTTTTCTTTTGCTACCTCAAACAATTCATTCAGGTCTTCTATCATTTCCATTTTGTCTCCTTTCAAATCATTCGTACCTGCCACAACAATCATTTCTTTCACCCTTTCCTTTTGCTCTCTAATAGACTCAGTTACATCCTTTATGGTCGCACCAGGTTGATACGATTTTGTCAAATCCTCTACTATCACACCTCGTACTAACGAGTCTCCATACAGCACTCTATCCTTCATTTTGTTCATGTTAACACTCATACGTCTATTTTTCCTGTCATACTTTTTATTATTGGCTGGTTCATTCAGTTGACTTTTGCTCATACGCTCTAGCTGCTGTTTTGCCCTTTATATCGCACCATTCAACAACGCGATCTCACTCATTGCGTCTATCTCATCTTTTTTTATTCTCAGTAAAACAATTCATACTATCATTCACACTCTCACAATTCTCTGGTACAACCTCGTCGTTTCTTGTCATATCCCTATTATCTTCATTCTGAAGTTTGACAAAAATATCACACTAACGATCCGAAATACTCTTCAATTTCTCCTTCTCCCTACATTTTCTACACACATTCACTCCTTTATTATCATCTAATCACATTCCGACTGCACTCCGCAAAGCGTACATTTCGCAGCTAGTACACTGAATCATCTATGAATCCCACTAGCAGCAACAGCCCCAATAAAATATGTTATAAAGACACACAAAATACTCTAAAAACACGAAAATTGTTCTAATATACTATAAAACCAATTTTCTATGGAAAAACACACACAAAAAACACCAATTTTACATGAGCACTAAATTACACCGACCACTCACCATATAACCTCGAACCCAATCGCCAATGTTGCATGTCAAATTCTTCCCAATGTCATTAACCTCTGTACTGGCCATGGTAAATGAAATAGTGAGACCAAATTGCCCTTCTTATCCATGTTATTCAATAGGTGTTAGAGAATCATATCCAGATTTTGCTGGACGTCTATAGACGCCATGGCCGGTTGGGTGTTAATGTACAGATTGAATAACAATGGACCAAGGACTGATCCTTGAGGCATACCGCTACTTGCAGATTCACACTCCCCATATAACACTTTTTGATATCTGTCAGTCAGCTTATCCATGCCAATAGTTTATAATCCAATCCCATATTTTCCAATTTAAGCAATAGTCTTCCATGCTGTATTCTGTCAAAAGTCTTAGCAAAATTAAAAAGTATCATGGTGTATCCATTCCCCTTGTCTAACTCAGTGGTAACATGCTCACATAGAATGTGAGCAAGTTACTAAGACATTACCTTCCCTTAGTAAACCCATGCTGTTTGTTGCAAAGTAGAGAACGTAGATATTCTCTGTCAACCCATTTCTGAATGTGAGCCCTGACCAACTTTTCAAAATCTTCACTACCACTCCTGAGATACTGACTGGTTGATAGTTGGATACATTGGTCTTTGCACCATCCTTGGGCAATGGGATTACCATACATTCTTTCCGGTCTTATAGAATCTTCTTCCTTGGTCTGAGACTCAAATTATATAGCCTGGTCAAAGGAATAGCCAGTTCATCTGAACACTCTTTTAGCATCTGCACTGATATCTCATCAGTTCCTACTGCAGAATTTTTATTCAGTCTGTGCAACAGCTGTAATACTTCCTCCTCATACAGTGAAGAGGTAGCAGAGAATTTAATGTTGCATACACCAGGTTGACAGCTTTAAGCAAAATAGGCACTCATTAGTGGAACAATCACTTCTGCATCAGTCACTTGCATACATTTGCATTAAGAAGTTATTTTTTTCAAATTCATAATTTCTTTTACTAGCAGCATAACAACAGAATTCTTTTGAGCAGTCTTTAAGTTGCAGAGAGTTTTTTTTCATACTCAGACTTAGCTTTCCATACAACACTTCTGACTCTTACGGCCTCTTGCTTATAATTATCATAACTGATATCATCCTTATGCACACGGAATTCCTTCCACAATCTTTTTCTTATGAATCTCTTGCTTAATTTGATTACCCATCCATTTCACTCTTACTCTATTTATTCTTTGAACTGTAGGGACACATTCTGATATCACATCATTTAAGTATTTTTTAAACACTTCCCACGCACTGTCAATATCCTTCCCCATCCAACAACTTATACCACTGCGCAAAACCTAGCATACTCCTCAGGTGTACGTAATTTCCTGCTTTCTATTTCAGCATTTAACCTTTTCTGAAGGGAACATTCATAAACTTAGCCACTTCCCAAGTGAGTAACGCATGATCACTGTCACCAACCAGAGGCAGAGTTACGTCATTAAATGAAACCTCTCTGACACTATAATCAGATCTAAGTTCCTTTTGTCACATGCTGCTTGAGGAAGTTGTCTCACAACAGCTGAATTAAATCGGTTTCGTTCTTCTCATGAGATTTTACTGCTACCTAATCAATGTTTGGATAATTAAAGTTTCCCATTATAACTCTTTTCGTGCCCATCGGTATTTATTTGGTGATGCATTTCTTTGTTACTATCAACTGATCAATCAGGTCAGTAACAACACCCCCACTATGTATTTGATTTGTTAGACTCCACCTGACACCAGATGGCTTCAAACTCACTGCCACATAAAAAAACTGTTACTAGTACTGCAGTCACAGGTCTTAACTCTAACTGTATTCAAGTCATCTGATACCATTAAGAGCATGCCCCCTCCTCTCGTATCTCCTGTCTATCCTTCATAAAAATACTGTACCTTTTGCACACGAATTATTGTTTTAAAGTTTTCGGTAACAATACATAACATTACCTAAGATGCAGAGAATATAAATAGGTGATTATCAAGACTTGGAATAATTAGTTTATTGCATTTTAGAACACATCCTCCATAGCTCATATGGTATAAAGGAGCCCATTGGTTGTAAACACCCAGGTTCGAATCCAGTCTATAATGTTAGGAACTTTATCGGGATAAGTTCCTAACTTATCCCGATAAAGAAGATGAATCATACTTTTAATCAAATGGTGAGTTAGCCAGCCTCATATGGAGGTATAGGGTTTTTCTTCCGGAAATTCAGGTGTTTCATCCCTGAAAACAAGCAAACTGGCCCTGTGAACACACAGCTCTACAGGCATAAATACCTACTTGTCCTTAGTGGAGGCAACAGAGGAATGGCAAGTTCGCTCCATTAATTGCCTAAAACCTCTAATTAGGAAATGCAGTCCACCTTGGATGGACAGGAACTGGATGGATTTCAGAACATTACTCTGCAAATGTTCATGATACTTCATCGTGCAGATGACTTATCTGTAAACAAAAAAATTTCATTCTACCTGATGTTTTCACAATGGTCAGATTGAAATCAAAACGGATAAATTTTAATGCAGATTTAACTACAAAATTTCATCCAGCCAGAGTGGAATTCTAAATATCATTTCCAAACTTTTTTGGAAATGATATTTCCAAAATGATATTTCCAACTGGACAGTGTGCAGAAAACTTCTTGTACGTTTCCCAAATCCTGAAGTTTATCGAGTTCCACACCATGAGAAAGTTATTGCATTATACAGTGGTGCCTTGGTTAACGACAAGTGGCAGTAAGAAAATTTAACATCTCTTGGTTAACGACTCTCGATTATGTGAACCTCTATCCGATCTCAAAAACCGGAATTTTTCGATCGCACTCAGCCATGTGCGGGAAGACACTGTCGAATAGAGAACACCACGCAGCATAGCTGTGAAGCTCAGATATGTTTGACCCATCATAGCCAGCTGTTTACGTTTTGTTTATTTTTTATTTTCTTGTAGTGTACTGTGCTTTATTTTAAAATTTGTGGTTATAAATGCATTTTATGATGAAAATGAGTATTTAAGGATTAATTTTTTGTGTGTTGGTTCATATAGACAATAAATCGGCAGGTGCGTGTTACTGTTCGTTCGCCATCAAAAGGCAAAATCAAATCTCATCTGTATAATAATCATTGTATCTATAAGCTCCTAATCAGTGTATGTTATGGTAAGTGCTGTATCTAATATCGTCACCTTACAAGCAAAATGCACTAAGTCAAAAATTGCCGGTTTCAAATTTAGCTGTTAACTTTTATTTCAAAAAGTTTTTTTTTTTTTTTTGAACTTTTACTTTTATTTTCAGGTGATGATATGTTCTTTGTATCCTTTGTCTTAGTGTTGTGCAATTCGTAATAATACCGTATTTTGCGTATCATTTTTTTTATAGAGTGAATTTTTTTTTACCATGTCACAAAATGGGTCCCAAAAAGAAAGCTACTGAGGGAAAAAAAACAGAAAAATTTTTTCTGAGCAAATGGAAAATATATTACTAATTTGGATCAAAGAAAGAGAAATGACAGGCTTTACAAAGATACTACATTTCAAAATGCAATCTGTCAGAAAGCTAAACAGATTTATCAAGATTTGAAAAAGAAGACTTCGGGATCAAGTTCTGAGGTAGATGATGATGATTTCAAAGGTAGCAGAGGTTGGTTTGACAACTTTAAAAAAAAGAACAGGAATTCATAGTGTGGTCAGACATGGAGAGGCAGCTAGTGCTGACAAAGCAGCAGCAGCAGATAAATTTGTCAATAGCTTTACAAGAATTATAGAAGAAGGAAAATACCTACCTCAACAAGTCTTCAATTGTGATGAGACTGGATTATTTTGGAAGAAAATGCCCAACAGGACATTTATCACAAAAGAAGAAAAAACACTTTCTGGACATAAACCAATGAATGATAGGTTAACATTGCTTTTAGCAGCAAATACCTTGCATTTGCTGCTAAAAGTCGAATAAAAACAATATTATACAGATGCAAGACTACAAAGAAACCAATGTTAATCTACACTCAGAGAATCCCCAAGCATTCAAAAAGTTCAATGTCTCTAAATCCAATCTCGGTGTTTTGTGGAAGTCTAATAGCAAAGCCTGGGTCAGAAGAATAGAATTTAGAGACTGGATTCGCGAAGTGTTTGGACCAACTGTCAAAGCCTATCTTGAGCAAACGATCTGCCTCTAAAAGCCATTTTAACCTTGAATAACACACCTGGCCATCCAACAAGCATACAAGAAGAGCTACCAGAGGAATTAGATTTTATCAAGGTGATTTTTCTTCCTCCCAAGACTACATCTCTGATTCAACCTATGGATCAGCTGATAATTGCAAATTCTAAAAAACTTTATACAAGGGCACTTTTTACCAGGTGCTTTGAAATGTGTGAGGCTACCAACATAACCCTAAGAAAATTTTGGAAAGAAGAATTCAACATTGTCATAGCAATTAGGC